>NC_134355.1:197975927-198205927 GCF_048569485.1 Anomaloglossus baeobatrachus | reverse complement strand
CTAGGCTGGCGTCCGCCGAAGCATAGGTATGCACCTGATAATGTTTGGTGAAAGTGTGCAGACTCGACCAGGTGGCTGCCTGGCACACCTGTTGAGCCGTAGCCTGGTGTCGTAATGCCCAGGACGCACCCACGGCTCTGGTAGAATGGGCCTTCAGCCCTGATGGAACCGGAAGCCCAGCAGAACGGTAGGCTTCAAGAATTGGTTCTTTGATCCATCGAGCCAGGGTGGCTTTGGAAGCCTGCGACCCTTTGCGCTTACCAGCGACAAGGACAAAGAGTGCATCCGAGCGGCGCAGGGGCGCCGTGCGGGAAATGTAGATTCTGAGTGCTCTCACCAGATCCAACAAATGTAAATCCTTTTCATACCGATGAACTGCATGCGGATAAAAGGAAGGCAAGGAGATATCCTGATTAAGATGAAAAGAGGATACCACCTTAGGGAGAAACTCCTGAATGGGGCGCAGCACTACCTTGTCCTGGTGGAACACCAGGAAAGGAGCCTTGGATGACAGCGCTGCTAGTTCGGACACTCTCCGAAGAGACGTGACCGCTACCAGAAAGGCCACTTTCTGTGAGAGTCGAGAAAGTGACACATCCCTCAGAGGCTCGAAGGGCGGCTTCTGGAGAGCAACAAGGACCTTGTTTAGATCCCACGGATCTAACGGCCGCCTGTACGGAGGTACGATATGACAAACCCCCTGCAGGAACGTGCGCACCTGAGAAAGTCGTGCTAGACGCTTCTGAAAAAACACGGATAGTGCCGAGACTTGCCCTTTAAGGGAGCCGAGCGACAAGCCCTTTTCCAACCCAGATTGCAGGAAGGAAAGAAAAACAGGTAACGCGAATGGCCAGGGAGATACTCCTTGTGCAGAGCACCAGGATAAGAAAATCTTCCACGTTCTGTGGTAGATCTTAGCAGAAGTGGACTTCCTAGCCTGTCTCATGGTGGCCACGACCCCTTGGGATAATCCTGAAGACGCTAGGATCAATGGCCACACAGTCAGGTTCAGGGCCGCAGAATTCCGATGGAAAAACGGCCCTTGGGACAGCAAGTCTGGACGGTCTGGTAGTGCCCACGGTTGGCCGACCGTGAGATGCCACAGATCCGGGTACCACGACCTCCTCGGCCAGTCTGGGGCGATGAGTATGACGCGGCCGCAATCGGATCTGATCTTGCGTAACACTCTGGGCAAGAGTGCCAGAGGTGGAAACACATAAGGGAGCCGGAACTGCGACCAATCTTGCACTAAGGCGTCTGCCGCCAGAGCTCTTTGATCGCGAGACCGCGCTATGAAGGTCGGGACCTTGTTGTTGTGCCGAGACGCCATTAGGTCGACGTCCGGCACACCCCAGCGGCGGCAGATTTCCTGAAACACGTCCGGGTGAAGGGACCATTCCCCTGCGTCCATGCCCTGGCGACTGAGGAAGTCTGCTTCCCAGTTTTCTACGCCCGGGATGTGAACTGCTGATATGGTGGATGCTCTTTCCTCTACCCACATCAGAATCCGCCTGACTTCCTGGAAGGCTTGCCGACTGCGTGTCCCTCCTTGGTGGTTGATGTATGCCACCGCTGTGGAGTTGTCTGACTGAATTCGGATCTGTTTTCCTTCCAGCCACTGCTGGAAGGCTAATAGGGCAAGATACACTGCCCTGATCTCCAGAACATTGATCTGAAGGGTGGATTCCTGCTGAGTCCACGTCCCTTGAGCCCTGTGGTGGAGAAAAACTGCTCCCCACCCTGACAGACTCGCGTCTGTCGTGACCACTGCCCAGGATGGGGGCAGGAATGATCTTCCCTGCGATAATGAGGTGGGAAGAAGCCACCATAGCAGAGAATCCTTGGCCGTCTGAGAAAGGGAGACTTTCCTGTCTAGGGAAGTTGTCTTCCCGTCCCATTGGCGGAGAATGTCCCATTGAAGTGGACGCAGATGAAACTGCGCGAACGGGACTGCCTCCATTGCTGCCACCATCTTCCCTAGGAAGTGCATGAGGCGCCTTAAGGGGTGCGACTGACCCTGAAGGAGAGACTGCACCCCTGTCTGTAGTGACCGCTGCTTGTCCAGCGGAAGCTTCACTATCGCTGAGAGAGTATGAAACTCCATGCCAAGATACGTTAGTGATTGAGTCGGTGCCAGGTTTGACTTTGAAAAGTTGATGATCCACCCGAAAGTCTGGAGAGTCTCCAGCGCAACATTCAGGCTGTGTTGGCATGCCTCTTGAGAGGGTGCTTTGACAAGTAGATCGTCCAAGTAAGGGATCACCGAGTGTCCCTGAGAATGCAAGACTGCTACCACTGCCGCCATGACCTTGGTGAAAACCCGTGGGGCTGTCGCCAGACCAAATGGCAGAGCTACGAACTGGAGATGGTCGTCTCCTATCACGAAACGTAGGAAACGTTGGTGCTCTGTAGCAATCGGCACGTGGAGATAAGCATCTTTGATGTCTATTGATGCAAGGAAATCTCCTTGAGACATTGAGGCAATGACAGAGCGGAGGGATTCCATCCGGAACCGCCTGGCGTTCACATGCTTGTTGAGCAGCTTTAGGTCCAGAACAGGACGGAACGAGCCGTCCTTTTTTGGAACCACGAAGAGATTGGAGTAAAAACCTTGCCCTTGTTCCTGCAGAGGAACAGGGATCACCACTCCTTCTGCTCTTAGTGAGCACACCGCCTGCAGAAGGGCATTTGCTCGGTCGGGATGTGGGGAGGTTCTGAAGAACCGAGGCGGAGGATGAGAACTGAATTCTATCCTGTACCCGTGAGACAAAATGTCTGCTACCCACCGGTCTTTGACCTGTGGCAGCCAAATGTCGCAAAAGCGGGAGAGCCTGCCACCGACCGAGGATGCGGAGGGATGAGGCCGAAAGTCATGAGGCAGCCGCCTTGGAAGCGGTTCCTCCGGTTGTTTTCTTGGGGCGTGAATGAGCCCGCCAGGAATCTGAGCTCCTTTGCTCCTTCTGAGTCCCTTTGGACGAGGAGAATTGGGTCTTGCTGGAGCCTCGAAAGGACCGAAACCTCGAATGCCACTTCCTCTGTTGAGGTTTGCTCGATCTGGGCTGGGGTAAGGAGGAGTCCTTACCCTTGGACTGTTTAATGATCTCAGCCAATTGTTCACCAAACAGTCTGTCTCCAGATAGTGGCAAGCTGGTTAAACATTTCTTGGAAGCAGAATCTGCTTTCCATTCCTTTAACCACAAGGCTCTGCGCAAAAC
The DNA here is from genome assembly GCF_048569485.1 of Anomaloglossus baeobatrachus. NCBI lineage: Eukaryota > Metazoa > Chordata > Amphibia > Anura > Aromobatidae > Anomaloglossus > Anomaloglossus baeobatrachus. The sequence continues at coordinate 198,202,712 of NC_134355.1, read as the reverse complement.
CACAGAGTTGGCAGACGCCATTGAGGTACGGCTCGTAGAGTCCAGGACAGCGTTGATAGCGTAAGTCGCAAACGCAGACATTTGCGAAGTTAGGGACGCTACTCGCGGCACTGCTGGACGTATGATAGAGTTCACTTGTGCCAGGCCAGCTGAAATAGCTTGGAGTGCCCACACGGCCGCGAATGCTGGAGTAAACGACGCGCCGATAGCTTCATAGACAGACTTTAACCAAAGGTCCATCTGTCTGTCATTGGCATCTTTAAGTGAAGCCCCATCTTCCACTGCAACTAAGGACCTAGCCGCAAGCCTGGAGATTGGGGGGTCCACCTTTGGACACTGGGTCCAGCGTTTGACCACGTCAGGGGGAAAGGGATAACGTGTATCCTTAAGACGTTTGGAGAAACGCTTATCTGGATAAGCATGATGTTTCTGGACTGATTCTCTGAAGTCAGAGTGGTCCAGAAAAGTACTCAATTTACGCTTAGGATACCGGAACTGAAACTTCTCCTGCTGTGCAGCTGCCTCCTCAGCAGAAGGGGCTGGGGGAGAAATATCCAACAGTCTATTGATGGCCGCTATAAGGTCATTTACCATAGCGTCACCATCAGGGGTATCTAGATTGAGAGCGGTGTCAGGAGTAGATTCCTGATCACCCACCTCTGTCTCCTCATACAGAGCCTCGTCTCGCTGAGACCCTGAGCAGTGTGATGACGGCGAGGGTCTTTCCCAGCGAGCCCGCTTAGGCTGCCTGGGACTGTCATCCGAGTCAGAGTCTTCAGCCTGTGATGCCTGGGACCCCCTTGAAGTACGGATTAGTTCCAACTGAGGGGGACCGGGGAGCATAGACACAGCAGTGTCCATGGTCTGAGAAACTGGCCTGGACTGCAAGGTTTCCAGAATTTTTGTCATAGTCACAGACATCTTATCAGCAAAAACTGCAAATTCTGTCCCCGTCACCGGGGCAGGGTTCACAGGCGTCTCTGCCTGGGCCACTACTACCATAGACTCTGGCTGACGAAGTGGCACAGGGATTGAACATTGCACACAATGGGGGTCATTGGAACCTGCCGGTAGATTAGCCCCACATGCGGCACAAGCAGTGCGTACCGCCTGTGCCTTGGCACCCTTACGTTTTGCGGATGACATGTTGTTGTCTCCTCAGAGCAATGAGGGTATAAGCCAAGAAGCGACTGTACAGTGCAATATAAATATATATGGTACAGAGAAAAAATGCACCAAATAACACTGTGGCACTAGTGGGGCCAGCACTTATGTGCAGCTTACCGCCCGCATAAACGCGGGTGTGTGGTCGCCAGAGTCCCTTGTCTGAGTCCCCCAGAGCCTGTGTCCGTTCTCCAGCCAGACTGCATGCAGGAATGGCTGCCGGCGTCCTGTGGAGAGGGGCGGGCCCTGGGTGTGTTGAGACCAAGAGCGGGAAACTTGCGTCCCCACTGTGCCTAGTGAGAGGGCTGGAGCATGTAAATAAGGCTCCAGCCCTCGGCGCTGCCTATTGCACAGCGTCTCTCCCTTTCCCTGATTGACAGGGTGGGGGCGGGAACGAACCGTAACTAGGCCGCAAAAGCCGGGGACTAGATTTATGAGCGCTGCCGCCGTAAAAGCGCAGGCAGCGCGAGTCCCCGGCGCACTACAAGTCCCAGCGGCGCCGCCGCTCCCGGAGCGGCCGGCGCGGTAGTTCCCAAGACAAAAAAAATCACTCAGCGAAGCTGCAGTGACTCTAATCCGAGCGCGCAGCGCTAGTGCCCCCGGCGCACTAGCACACCCAGCAAGCCTGGAGTGTGCGTGGCCTGTCTGTGCGGGGACACAGAGTACCTGAACGTTGCAGGGCCTTGTCCCTGACTGTACTCAGCTCCTCCAGCAGGGTCTCTGGGTCTGTGGATGGAGCTCGGCCTCAGGGTTCGGGGGCCGGTAAGATCCCACTTCCACAGAGCCCCTCAGGGGGATGGGGAAGGAAAGCAGCATGTGGGCTCCAGCCTCCGTACCCGCAATGGGTACCTCAACCTTACAAACCGCAAGTGGGGTGAGAAGGGAGCATGCTGGGGGCCCTATCTGGGCCCTCTTTTCTTCCATCCGATAGAGTCAGCAGCTACTGCTGACTAAACAGTGGAGCTATGCGTGGATGTCTGACCTCCTTCGCACAAAGCAGAAAACTGGTGAGCCAGTGATCCCACTGGGGGTGTATAGCCAGAAGGGGAGGGGCCTTACACTTTTTAGTGTAATTGCTTTGTGTGGCCTCCGGAGGGCAGTGCTATACACCCAATCGTCTGGGTCTCCCAATGGAGCGCCGAAGAAAAAAAGTTTCAAAACTTTAAACATACCAAGAAGCACTGTGAAAGCGATCATATTTAAATGGAAGAAGTATCATACCACTGCAAATCTACCAAGACCCGGCCATCCCTCAAAAATTTCATGTGATACAAAAAGAAGACTGATCAGAGATGCAGCCAAGAGGCCCATGATCACCCTGGATGAACTGCAGAGATATACAGCTGAGGTGGGAGAGTCTGTCCATAGGACAACAATCAGTCATACACCTGGGAGACACACCAAACATGTGGAAGAAAGTGCTCTGGTCAGATGAAACCAAAATCAAAACTTTTTAAGCACAATGGCAAATGATATGTTTGGCATAAAAGCAACACAGCTCATCACCCTGAACACACCATACCCACTGTCAAACATGGTGGCAGCGTCATGGTTTGGGCCTGCTTTGCTTCAGCAGGGACAGGGAAGATGGTTAAAATTGATGGGAAGATGGATGGAGCCAAATACAGGACCATTCTTGAAGAAAACCTGTTGGGAGTCTGCAAAAGACCTGAGACTGGGACGGAGATTTGTCTTTCAACAAGACAATTATCCCAAACAAAGCAAAATCTACATTGGAATGGTTCACAAATAAATGTATCCAGGTGTTAGAATGGCCAAGTCACAGTCCAGACCTGAATCCAATCGAGAATCTGTGGAAAAAGCTGAAAACTGCTGTTCACAAACCTTCTCCATCCAACCTCACTCACCTCGAGCTGTTTGCAAGGGAAGAATGGGCAAGAATTTCAGTCTCTCGATGTGCAAAACTGATAGAGACATACCCCAAGCGACTTACACCTGTAATCGCAGCAAAAGATGGCGCTACAAAATATTAACTTAAAGATGAATAATATTGCACGCCCCAATTTTCAGTTATTTATTTTTTTACAAAAATTTAAAATAAGCAATAAATTTCGTTCACCTTCACAACTGTGTCCTACTTGTTGTTAATTCTTTACCAGAACATTACAATTTTTATCTTTATGTTTGAAGCCTGAAATGTGGGAAAAGGTTGAAAAATTCAAGGGGGCCGAAAACTTTTACAAGGCAGTATATAAACGAACCCCAATTTTTAGTGAAATACAGCATTAATGATTTACCTTTAACCGAGCTTCAATTATTTTAGTGAGTGTGAGGCAGTCCCCATGAAATCCACTGCAACCAATGACTGTTTTGTCTGTCCTGTGCCAGAAAAAAAAAAAAAAAAGTTTAACATTAAATCACAGATATTGCCATCACTGGGTGATATAGAAAGGGAGTGCATACAGCTACGTCCAGATAATGCAATTCAAAGCCTCACAGGTTCCCAATACAGGAGGATTGTGGGTGTTGGTCTGGTGGTGTAAATGCTGCAATTTCTTCCCTCTGCTGTTCTTTAGTGTAGTAAACCTTCTGTGTTTAACAGTTCAAGCACAGTCTACGTCTACTTTTTCCCCCACCATATGACATACCAGTGCGTCATATCAAGTCTTTTTGAACACAGGCTCAGCAGCTGAGCCCGCATCTTTTTCAGCAGATGATGACTCTTACTCAGTCATCATCTGCTTTTGACAGGTGCAGGAGTCATTCGGCTTTTAACAAGGACTGCAGAGTCTAAGCCAAACCTCCGACTCCTCAATTTCCCTGATCCCGACTCCCTCATTCATGGCTCGCGTTGACATGGCAACATCAGGCTTTGAATCATTATTATGATACAATAATCAAGCTATTTAGATAAAATATAATTTACTGAAATACTACTTTAGTACACAACAAAAACCTTCAATAAATTATAAATATGTAATCCACTATGCAATAAGCGAAGGGGGGGCGGGGAGATTTTAACAAAAACAAACATACTGAACAACATTTGTGCAGTCTTTGTTCTGAGACATAGATGTGATACTATCAGATCCTCTTCCATAGGTGACCTGCAATCTGGCCTATTTTAAGGCTAGAGAACAGCCTCTCTACACTAACATGGGTTGTTGGCAAAGCAGTAACCACATGGGCAATGTCTCAATCTCAGGGCATAAAGGAATTGCCTCATGCACAGTCAGTTTTGATGAATGGTTGAACTCTTCTATTTTGAGAGCAAATGAAAAATGTTGCTGAAATATGGTCAGTCTGTTTACTATGGGGAAAATAATATTTTTCCCTGCAACACATTGCTGCTCCATCTCATCCAAATAAATTTCAAAATGATTCCTCATCTGATAAGACTGAAGATACGGCAGCAGTAGCACTAGATGACAACTCCTCTTTGTAGTCCTGTAGCCACTCATTCTAACTGCTACCTCTGTCAGAGCTCCTTTTCCTTTAGTAAGCTGTTGATCATCCAGCTATATAAGATTGTGTCCACAAACAGGTTTCACCGTTGGAGTGACTTGGAGTTTTAACATGATATGTAACATTTACTAAGTAAAATTAAAATATTAAATTTACCTATAGCGCCTAGTGCAAGACACCAGTAACAAAGACATGCCATACATGCCTTACTGTGAACTAAAACGCACGTATTTACAGCAGGTTGACTAGGCAGTGCCCAAAAATGGGTCAATATGTCAATAAATGATAGCGGCTAGGCCAATGTGGTCCTTAGCTGGGAAATGTAATTCTTTGTTCTTATATTACGGCAACAAATAAGTTCCAGTAGTAAATAACTCTGCCACAATTTCAATACATTTGGAGTACTACTATGCCCAGCAATCGCCTATCTAAATATTTTATAAGTTGCTAACAGGACTGTTAAAATGATGCTATTCTGGAATATAGTCCCCCTCTATGAGTGCCCGTACACATTGGTGTGGCTCCCATGGAATTCAATGTAAACGGGGATGTCTGTACCTCCCACATTAATGCATTTTAAAAACACAGGAGAACAGGAGAAGGACTTGGCTATTTTGGTTACAAATAAGCTGAGCAGCAGCGCTCAATGTCAAGCAGCAGCTGCAAAGCAAACATGATGTTAGAGTGAATAAAAAGAGATTAGAGCCCCGTGATCCAAAGTATTGCATTCCACCTGCGCCTATTAACCCCTTACATCTCGCTGTCAAGTTCTGACAGCGAGATGTAACACGCCGCCGTAAGCATAACTTACCCAGCGTCATCTTAAGTCACGTTACTTGATCATGTGACTTCCGGTGGTTGCCATGGTGGCACAGGGTCATGTGATGACTCCTGTAGCTATCATGAGTGACTTTCTCTCACTGGCGGCAGACTGTCGTGTGTGAGATTAAAGCAGCTTTTCTCCAGATCTCATCTGTGTAGCTGTGATCTGGAGTCATGGAAGACTAATCAGACTGCTGATCTTTATAGTACCCTAGGTGAACTAGTAAAAAAAAAAAAAAAAAAAAAGTTCAAATCACCCCCCATTCGGCCCATTGAAAATTAAAGGGTTAAAAAAAATAAAAAATATACACATTTAGTATCGTCGCATTCAGAAACGCCCGATCAAAATATAAAATCAAGTAATCTGATCGGTAAATGGCGTTGCGGCAAAAGAACTCCAAACACAAAAATTACGTATTTTGGTTGCCGCAAATTTTGCGCAAAATGCAATAGCAGGCGATCAAAAAGTAGCATCTGCGCAAAATGGTACTGTTAAAAACATCAGCTTGAGACGCAAAAAATAAGCCGTCACTGAGCCATAAATCTTAAAAAGAAGGGAATTTTGTTACTTACCGTAAATTCCTTTTCTTCTAGCTCCTATTGGGAGACCCAGACGATTGGGTGTATAGCACTGCCTCCGGAGGCCACACAAAGCAATTACACTAAAAAGTGTAAGGCCCCTCCCCTTCTGGCTATACACCCCCAGTGGGATCACTGGCTCACCAGTTTTAGTGCAAAAGCAAGAAGGAGGAAAGCCAATAACTGGTTTAAACAAATTCACTCCGAAGTAACGTCGGAGAACTGAAAAACCATTCAACATGAACAACATGTGTACCCGAAAAAAACACCAAAAATCCCGAAGGACAACAGGGCGGGTGCTGGGTCTCCCAATAGGAGCTAGAAGAAAAGGAATTTACGGTAAGTAACAAAATTCCCTTCTTCGGCGCTCCATTGGGAGACCCAGACGATTGGGACGTCCAAAAGCTGTCCCTGGGTGGGTAAAGAAATACCTCATGTTAGAGCTGCAAAGACAGCCCTCCCCCACGGGGAGGCAACTGCCGCCTGCAGGACTCTTCTACCTAGGCTGGCGTCCGCCGAAGCATAGGTATGCACCTGATAATGTATGGTGAAAGTGTGCAGACTCGACCAGGTAGCTGCCTGGCACACCTGTTGAGCCGTAGCCTGGTGTCGTAATGCCCAGGACGCACCCACGGCTCTGGTAGAATGGGCCTTCAGCCCTGATGGAACCGGAAGCCCAGCAGAACGGTAGGCTTCAAGAATTGGTTCTTTGATCCATCGAGCCAGGGTGGCTTTGGAAGCCTGCGACCCCTTGCGCTGGCCAGCGACAAGGACAAAGAGTGCATCAGAGCGGCGCAGGGGCGCCGTGCGGGAAATGTAGATTCTGAGTGCTCTCACCAGATCTAACAAATGTAAATCCTTTTCATACCGGTGAACCGGATGAGGACAAAAAGAAGGTAAGGAGATATCCTGATTAATATGAAACGAGGATACTACCTTAGGGAGAAACTCCTGAATGGGGCGCAGCACTACCTTGTCCTGGTGGACCACCAGGAAGGGAGCCTTGGATGACCGCGCTGCTAGCTCAGACACTCTCCGAAGAGACGTGATCGCTACCAGAAAGGCCACTTTCCGTGATAGTCGAGAGAGTGAAACATCCGTCAGAGACTCGAAAGGCGGCTTCTGGAGAGCAACTAGTACCCTGTTCAGATCCCATGGATCTAACGGCCGCTCGTACGGGGGGACGGTATGACCAAACCCCCTGCAGGAACGTGCGTACCTGCGGACGTCGTGCTAGACGCTTCTGAAAAAAACACCAATAGCGCCGAGACTTGCCCTTTAAGGTAGCCGAGCGACAAGCCCTTTTCCAACCCAGATTGCAGGGAGGAAAGAAAAGTAGGCAATGCCAATGGCCAGGGGGACACTCCTTGTACAGAGCACCAGTAAAAGAAAATCTTCCACTTCCGTGGTAGATCTTAGCAGACGTGGGCTTCATAGCCTGTCTCATGGTGGCAACGACCCCGTGGGATAATCCTGAGGACACTAGGATCTAGGACGCAATGGCCACACAGTAGGTTCAGGGCCGTAGAATTCAGATGGAAAAACGGCCCTTGGGACAGTAAGTCTGGCCGGTCTGGTAGTGCCCACGGTTGACCGACCGTGAGATGCCTGTCGCCAGAGCTCTTTGATCGTCATGAAAACCGGGACCTTGCTGTTGTGCCGATTCGTGAAACCCGTCCGGGTGCAGAGACCATTCTCCTGCGTCCACGCCCTGGTGACTGAGGAAGTCTGCTTCCCAGTTTTCTACGCCCGGGATGTGAACTGCGGATATGGTGTATGCTCTGTCTTCCACCCCTAGCAGAATCCGGCGGACTTCCTGGGAGGCTCGCCGACTGCGTAGTCCGCCTTGGTGGTTGATGTATGCCACCGCTGTGGATTGTCCGACTGAATTCGGATCTGTTTGCCTTCCAGCCACTGCAGGAAGTCTTGCAGTGCCATATGCACTGCCCAGAGCTCCAGACAATTGATCTGAAGAGTGGACTCTTCTGAAGAGAGTCCTTGATCGTCTGAGAAAGGGGGACGTTCCTGTGTAGGGACATCGACTTCCCCTCCCATTAGCGAAGAATGTTCTATTGAAGTGGACGCAGATGAAACTGCGTGAAAGGGACTGCCTCTGGATGAGGTGTCTCCTTGAAGGAGAGACTGCACCCCCGTCTGTAGTGACCGCTGTTTGTCCAGTGGAAGCTTCACCATCGCTGAGGGAGTGTGAAACCCCAAGCTAAGATATGCCAGCGATTGGGTTTAACTTTGAAAAGTTGAGGACCCACCCGAAACTCTGGGAAGTCTCCAGCGCCATGTTCAGGCTGTGTTGGCATGCCTCTTAAAAGAGTGCCTTGACAAGTAGATGGTCTAAGTAAGGGATCACAGGGTGACCCTGAGAGTGCGGGAGCGGTCCCACTGCTGCCATGAACTTGGTGAAAACCCGTGGGGCTGTCGCCAGACCGAAGGGTAGGGCTACGAACCGAAGATGCTCGTCTTCAATAACGAATCGTAGCAAACGCCGGTGCTCTGGAGCAATCGGTACGTGGAGATAAGCATCCTGATGTCTATTGATGCTAGGAAATCTCCTTGAGACATTGAGGCAATGACGGAGCGGAGGGATTCCATCCGGAACCGCCTGGTTTTCACGTGCTTGTTGAGCAGTTTAAGGTCCAGAACGGAACGGAAGGAGTCGTCCTATTTTGTCACCCCGACCAGATCGGAGTAAAAAGTGTCTCTTGTTCCTGAGGAGGAACCGGGATTACGACTCCTACTGCCTGCAGAAGAGCCTCGGCTCGGCCGGTGAGGAAGTTTTTGCGACAAACTGTCTCTCACCCACCGGCCATTGACCTGTGGCAGTTAAATGTCGCTAAAGCGGGGGAGTCTGCCACCGACCGCGGACGCGGAGAGAGAGGGCTGAAAGTCATGAGGAAACCGCCTTGGTAGCGGTTCCTCCGGCTGCCTTCTCCGGGCGTGATTGAGCCCGCCAGGAACCTGCGCCCCTCTGAGCCTTTTGAGTCCTGTTGGACGAGGGCAATTGGGACGTGCCCGAGCCTGGGAAGGACCGAAACCTCGACTGTCCCTTCTCCTGATGGGTCTTGTTTGATAGCTGGGGTAAGGAAGAATCCGTACCCTTGGACAGTTGAATGATTTAATCCAACCGCTCACGAAACAGTCTGTCACCAGATAAAGGCAATCTGGTTAAGCACTTTTGTGGAAGCAGCATCTACTCCAATCCCTTAACACTAGGAGCGTAACAACACGGAGTTGGCGGACGCCACTGACGTACGGCTCGTAGAGTCCAGGACAGCATAAACAGCTTGAGTCGCAATGCCGACATTGCGAGGTGAAGGACGCTACTGCGGCCAAGATGTACATGTGACCGCGTCCCTCTGCGCAATACTAGCTGAAATAGCTTGGAGTGCCTCTATGGCTGCGAATGCCGGGGCAACCGACCCGCCGATAGGGCTGTCTGTCAATGGCATCTTTAAGTGAAGTCCCATCTTCCACTGCAACTATAGATCTAGCCGCAAGCCTGGAGATTGGGGGATCCACCCTTGGAGCGCTTGAGCACGTCAGGGGGGAAGAGACAACACGTATCTTCAATACGGTTGGAGAAACGCTTATCGGGATAAGCGTGATGTTCCTGGACTGCTTCTCTGTAGTCAGAGTGACCAGAAAAGTACTCAATATACGCTTGAGATACCGAAATAGGGATTTCTTCTGCTGTGAAGCTGACCCCTCCACTGGAGGAGTTGAGGGAGAAATACCCAACCTTCCATTGATGGACGCTATAAGATTATTCACTATAGCGTCACCATCCGGTGTATCCGGATTGAGAGCGGTCTCAGGATCAGAGTCCTGAACAGCTACGTCTGCCTCATCATACAGAGAGTACTGTGATGAAGTCGAGGGCCGTTCTTAGGGAGCTCGCTTAGGCCGTCTGGGACTGCCGTCCGTGTCAGAGCCTGCACCCTGGGATGCATGGGACCCTCCTGGAGCCATGATTTGTTTCGAAATCAGGGTGGCCAGGGGCATTGAATCAACATTGCCCAAGGTCTGTCTGGACTGCAAAGTCTGTAAGATGTTAGTCATAGCCACAGACAATATATCAGCGGAAACTGCAACTCCGTCCCTGTCCCTGGACAGGGATCACAGGTGGTTCTTTTGGCCACCTGTAGCAGAGACCCCGTTGAGTAATTGCACACACTGGGGGTCCTGGAACAGTCGCATGCAGTACAAGCAGCGAGAAATCCTGTGCCTTGGCACCCATGCTTTTTTTTTTTTTTTTTTTTGCTGTTGCTGTCTAGCCATCTAGGAGCATTAGCCAAGAATAGCGACCGTACAGTGCAATGTATAGCATACAAGCATGAAGTACAATAAACACTTCAGCACATGCAGTACAAGGAGCATAGAAAGCCTGTGCCTTGGCACATTTGCTTTACTGCTGCCGTTGTCTAGTTATTCAGGAGCATTAGCCAGGAAAAGCGACATACAGTGAATGTATAGCATACAAGCATGAAAATAACCACTGCAGCACATGCAATCCAAGCAGCATTGAAAGCTTGTGCCTTAGCACCCTTGCTTTTCTGCTGCTGTTGTCTAGTCATCAAGGAGCATTAGCCAAGAATAGCGACATGCAGTGAATGTACAAGCATGAAAATAAACTCTGCAGTACATGCAATCCAAGCAGCATTGAAAGCTTGTGCCTTAGCACCATTGCTGTTTGCTGCCGCTGTCTAGCCATCTAGGCGGGAAGACAGCCAAGAATAGCCCTTACAGTGCAATGTAAAGCATACAAGCATAAAGGACACATGACACTGCAGCACATGCAAGACAAGCAGCATATAGAGTCTGTGCTTTAGCACCCCTGATCTTTTGCTGCTGTTTCTAGGTCTGCATCCTGAATAGCGACCGTACAAAAGTACAACAGGACACTTCGGCATTAGTGGGTCAGCACTTTAGTTGCCGCTTACCGCCCGCACAAAAGCGGGTGTGTGGCGCCGGAATCCTGCTGGTAGCTCAGTGTCTCCGTTTTCCCGCTCTGCGTGCCGGAATGGCTGCCGGCGTCCAGAGGAGAGGGGCGGGCCGAGGGCGTGCCCGAGACAAGAGCGGGAACCCGGCGCCCACTGTGTCTAGTAAAGGGGGCTGGAGAATGCAAATAAGTCTCCAGCCCTCGGCGCTGCTATAGAACAGCGTCTCTCCCTGTCCCTGAGTGACAGGGTGGGGGTGGGAACGAAGCGGCGCTAGGCCGCAAAAGCCGGGGACTAAAGTTAGAAGCGCCGCCGCCGTAAAAGCGCGGTCGGCGCGTCCCCGGCGCACTACAAGTCGCAGCTGCGCCGCCGCTCCAGGGGCGGTTGGCGCGGCGGTCCCCACACGTAAAGTCCCCCAGTAATCTGCAGGGACTATAAGCCCAGCGCACAGCGCTACAGTCCCCGGCCCACTAGCACGCCCAGCAAGCCTGGAGTGTGCGTGGCCTGCCATACGGGGACACAGAGTACCTGAAAGTTGCAGGGCCTTGTCCCTGAACGGCACTCCCGCTCCACATCCAGCAGGTTCTATGGGTCTGTGGATGGAGCCCGGCCTCAGGGCTTGGTGGCCGGAAAGATCCCACTTCCTCAGAGCCCCTCAGGGGGATGGGGAAGGAAAGCAGCATGTGGGCTCCAGCCTCCGTACCAGCAATAGGTACCTCAACCTTACAAACCGCAAGTGGGGTGAGAAGGGAGCATGCTGGGGGCCCTAGTATGGGCCCCTCTTTTCTTCCATCCGATATAGTCAGCAGCTACTGCTGACTGAACAGTGGAGCTTATGCATGGATGTCTGACCTCCTTCGCACAAAGCAGAAAACTGGTGAGCCAGTGATCCCACTGGGGGTGTATAGCCAGAAGGGGAGGGGCCTTACACTTTTTAGTGTAATTGCTTTGTGTGGCCTCCGGAGGCAGTGCTATACACCCAATCGTCTGGGTCTCCCAATGGAGCGCCGAAGAAATGAGAATGCTACGGGCTTTGGAAAATGACGCAAAAATATTGCCACTTTTTTTGGATAAACTTGTGAATTTGTTTTTACCCCTTAGATAAAAGTAAGCCTATTCATGTTTGGTGTCTACAAACTTGCACCGACCTGAGGTATCACACCCACACATCAGTTTTATCATATAGTGAACAAGGTGATAAAATATCCCAAAAACTATTTTGTGATCACACTTTTTTTTTGCAGGGCGGCGTGAAAGGGTTAATGACAAAATATATAATTGGTGGAGGAAGATTGAACTAGATAGATTGAAAAAAGACTTAGGTCTATGTAAGTATGTGTTTTCTACAGCAATACAGTTGCATTGCAGTATACAGTGCAGACATTTGGATGATTGCAGGGTGATCAAAATCATTAAGCCCAAAATGGTACTGATAAAAGCATCTGCTCAACACACAAACAAGCCCTCACATTTACATCAGAACAAAAATAATACAGGTCTCAGAAAATGGAGACAGTTTTTTTAACATCAGAAAAGACTAACCAAAAAACCTCCCAACATATTATACAATTTTGTCATTGCTGTAATAGTATTAACCTAGAGATCATATTGCAAGGTCATTTTGACTAAATAATGAAGGCAGTAAAAACAGCGGGTCAGCTCCTCTCTACTCATCACTTATGACTGAGCCTGCTCTCCTGATCTACATGTCTCACACTGGTAATGCCTCCTTTCATTTAAAATAAGCTCTGGAGGCAGATTCTCACGGGGATCTGGGTCCGGACCATAGATCTATATAAGGTAAAGCCAGTGCAGTACTGGCACTATCAGGCACATTCTCTACACACCATTAGTGGGCAGCTCAGATGTTTAGGCTGTGAAATCCAAGTTTGTGAAGTTTAAAACTTCATCAGCTTTTTGACTGACAGTTGCACCTCTGCAGATAATATCCGGGCGGGTTATGCATATGGATTCCCCCCCCTCTGTTCCTCCCTCTCTCTGGCTCTATGCAAATTTTATATACACACACATATACACAGTTGGTATCGCCGCGTTCAGAAATGCCCGATCAAAATATAAAAATTGATCGGTAAATGACATAGCGGCAAAAAAATTCCAAACGCCAAAATTACGTGTTTTTGGTCGCCGCAAATTTTGCGGAAAATGCAGTAACAGGCGATAAATATGTAGCATCTGTGTAAAAATGGTATAGTTAAAAACGTCAGCTCGAGACGCAGAAAATAAGCCGTCACTGAGTCATAGATCCCGAAAAAAGAGCGCTACATGTTTCGGAAATTGTCGCAAAAAGTGCGCTACTTTTTTTTGGATAAACTTGTGAATTTTTTTTAATTCCTTAAATACAAGTAAACCTATACATGTTTGGTGTCTATAAACTCACACCGACCTCAAGCATCATAGTGGCATCGGTTTTAACATATAGTGAACACCGTGAAAAAAATATCCCAAAAACTATTGTGCGAGCACACTTTTTTTGCATTTTTTCCACACTTGAAATTTTTTTTGCTGTTTTCCAGTAGACTATATGGTAAAACTCAGTTTCATTTAAAACTACAACTCGTCTCGCAAAAAACAAGCCATTATATGGGAAGGTTGACGGAAAAATAAAAACGTTACGGCTCTCGGAAGAAAGAGGGAAAAAACAAACAAAAAGAAAAAACGCCCAGGGTGAAGGGGTTAAGTGTAATAATATCTTTGTTTTTACCTTTCAAGTCAAAAAGGTCATGAAACGGACTTACAGTTTGTAACACTTTGGAGTGTCTCTGCTGTGGATTGAATACCCCTCACTTAGCCTGGTATCTGATGCAACGATAGCAAAGTCCTCCCCTGCAAGAGCCAGGACAGTTCTAGGAAGAAGAAGAAAATATTATTACAACCTGCCTTTCTATTCATGGGTTTTTCTGACAAATGCAATGAGATTAAGGTTGAAAAGGAATCATAATTCTCTAATTACTCACATTTGTTGCTCAATTAAATGTTAAAGGAACTCTATGGCTATGTTCACACACTGCATCTTTTACTGCGTTTTTAGTGCATTTTTGAGGTCACTAAGATGCACCTCATTGCATGCATTTGCTTCACCCAGCAAAGTCTGAGATTTCTATTTTGCTGTCCAAACAGTGCAACTAATGGATGGAGCGACTGTAGGCCGCTATTGTTAGGCTGGAAAGGGCCAAATAACCATGGCCCTTCCCACCCTAATAATATCACCCCCCAGTTGTCTGCTCTACCTTGGCTGGTTTTAATAAAATGGGTGACCCCATGTCATTTTTAAGTAAATCAAACACTAAAAAAAAAAAAAAAAAAAAAAAAAAAAGGTGTGGGATCCCCTCTATTTTTCATAACCATCCAAGGCACAGCATACAGCTGAGGGTTGCAGCTCACAGCTGCTGCGGTTGCTGTGCTGGATATGAAAAATGGGGGGGAAACCAAGTCTTTTTTTTACCAAAAATTAAAAAAAAAAATAAAAAATAGCTGGCCAAGCTAGCTATGGCTCTATTTATTAAGCTACTCTGTTACTTCTTTCTATCTATTCTATATGTTCTATTCTTTAGATTTGATATAAAAAAATGCATTAAGCAAAAATGCGGTAAAAAAAACAAAACAAAACAGTAAAACGCGATTAAAAAAAAAACATTGATTTTTCGATGCATTTTTGCAGTGGATGCCTTTTTTTGGGCCAAAAACGCTGCACCTTTCTGGTCAGAGAAAGATGAAGCGTGTGCACATAGCCTTAGGGTACGTGCACACGATCTGGACTCGCTGTGTTCAGAATGCAGCAGGGAGTCCGGACCTGCGGGGCCGCGACTCTCCTCTGCAGGAGAACACGAGACCGTAGCTCCTTGTATCCACGATCATGGTTCGGGTCGCTGCGGTCTTTCACTTGTGTTCTCCCAACGAAGGAGCATGCGATTCCACAGCAAACAATTGACATGCTGCGGCCTGGAAAGACGCACCGCAGGTCAGTGTTTGCTGTGGGAAAAAGACAGTGGGCATGGGATTTCTAGAAATCCCATCCACTATGCTTGTACTGTACAACGCAGCTGAAGCATGCTGCATCCAAAACACTGATGGTGGGCACACACCCTTAAGCCCTGTGCGCACACTGCATTTTTTACCGTGGTTTTGCTGCAGAAAATGTTCATAATCTTGCTGCAGTCCTTCCCCAGCAAAACCTATGGTTAAAAAAAAAAAAAAAAATGCTGCATGCACACTGCGTTTTTTCACCAACAGGTTTTGCTGCGGAAAAGAATGTGCATGTCACTTATTTTCCGCAGGTCCCTGTGGTTTGGAGGGCTGGCAGATCAATCGCCCGCTGACTCTGGGTCGGCTGAGGATCGATCCCCGGTATCTGGCCAGATGCTGCTCCCCATAAAAAGTCTATGACCAGAATCGGGCACAAAGGGGTAGGAACAAGCGCTTCATACTCACCAATCATCAGTCGTCTGTCACAGTGCTCCCGCGGCAGCTCTTTCATCTTCCAGAGCTGGCCGCTCATTAGTCTCATAACATATTCACGCCTTCCCTGCTCACCGGTAGCTGTGATTGGTTGCAGTGAGACCTGCCCCCACGCTGAGTGACAGCTGTCTGACTACAGCCAATCACAATCACCGGTGGGCGGGTCTATAGCGTACAGCAAAATAAATAAATAAAAAAAACAAACCACCACAGCGAGCCCTCCCCCCCCCAATTTTGATAACCAGCCAGAATAAAGCCTCACAGCTGGGGGCTGTATTCTCAGACTGGGGAGCCCCGCAGCCTAAAAATATCAGCTGGCAGCCGCCCAGAATTGCCACATTCATTAGATGCGACAGTCCTGGGACTTTACCCACCTCATCCCAAATTACCCGGGTGCAGTGGCAATCGGGGTAATAAGGAGTTAATGGCAGCAGCCCATAGCTGCCACTAAGTCCTAGTTTAGTGATGGCATCTATAAGACACCCCCTCCTCACTAAAGTGAAAGTAAATAAGACACAAACACCCCAAAAATCCTTTATTTGAAATAAAAGACAATAAAGCCCCCTCTTTCACCACTTTATTAACCCCACAAATAACAGCTCTCCAGGTCCGACGTAATCCACATGAGGTGCCACGATGCTTCCAGCTCTGCTACACCTGACAATCACAGCGAGCAGCCATAGAGCATGATAGCCGGCAGTGTGGTCCTGGGGGAAACATCTACAATACTGATAGCCGGCAGTGTGGTCCTGGGGGAAACATCTACAATACTGATAGCCGGCAGTGTGGTCCTGGGGGAAACATCTACAATACTGATAGCCGGCAGTGTGGTCCTGGGGGGGGGGGGGGACATCTACAATACTGATAGCCGGCAGTGTGGTCCTGAGGGGGGAACATCTACAATACTGATGGCCGGCAGTGTGGTCCTGAGGGGGGAACATCTACAATACTGATGGCCGGCAGTGTGGTCCTGGGGGGAACATCTACAATACTGATAGCCGGCAGTGTGGTCCTGGGGGGGGGGAAACATCTACAATACTGATAGCCGGCAGTGTGGTCCTGGGGGGGGGAAACATCTACAATACTGATAGCCGGCAGTGTGGTCCTGGGGGGGGGAAACATCTACAATACTGATAGCCGGCAGTGTGGTCCTGGGGGGGGGAAACATCTACAATACTGATAGCCGGCAGTGTGGTCCTGGGGGGGGGAAACATCTACAATACTGATAGCCGGCAGTGTGGTCCTGGGGGGGGAAACATCTACAATACTGATAGCCGGCAGTGTGGTCCTGGGGGAAACATCTACAATACTGATAGCCGGCAGTGTGGTCCTGGGGGGGGGGGGGGGACATCTACAATACTGATAGCTGGCAGTGTGGTCCTGGGGGGGGGGGGGGGAACATCTACAATACTGATAGCTGGCAGTGTGGTCCTGGGGGGGGGGGGGAACATCTACAATACTGATAGCCGGCAGTGTGGTCCTGGGGGGGGGGGGGGGAACATCTACAATACTGATAGCCGGCAGTGTGGTCCTGGGGGGGGGGGGGGGACATCTACAATACTGATAGCTGGCAGTGTGGTCCTGGGGGGGGGGGGAACATCTACAATACTGATAGCTGGCAGTGTGGTCCTGGGGGGGGGGGAACATCTACAATACTGATAGCTGGCAGTGTGGTCCTGGGGGGGGGAGGAACATCTACAATACTGATAGCTGGCAGTGTGGTCCTGGGGGGGGGGACATCTACAATACTGATAGCCGGCAGTGTGGTCCTGGGGGGGGGGGGGGACATCTACAATACTGATAGCTGGCAGTGTGGTCCTGGGGGGGGAGCAGTGCAGTCACTGCACTTAGAGCTAGGACTCCTATATAGGGACGAATATGGAGACCGAAAGTGAAAGGACACCGCGGTGCCGGCACCATATATTACCCGCCGTTGAACGTGTAGGGGTTGAAGCGCTGCTCCACGGGCCCGGCATAGTGGTACTCCATGGCCTTGTACTGCTTCTGGTTAGGACGCGCACAGTTAGCCAGATACATCCCGTACGGAGAGTCACTGTCCCACACGCTCTGCTGTCTCACTGTGCTGCAGATGGCGACAATCGCGCTTCCGGTTTCCGGCATTCAACAACCGGTGACGTAAGACCGACAAACAAGCCCCGCCCCCTCTCCGGGCATCTGGGCCGCATAGGGGAAGGGCTGCAGCGCTCAGTAACGTTTCGGCCATTACTATAAATGTCTCCAGCATTGCCCTCCATAACCAAACATTGCAATGTGTGAGGAAAACAAAGAGACGACCAGACGCACACTATGGTTATTTCACTTTTTATGTGTACAGTGCACAAGTGTGTGTGTACATGTTGCAAAGAATGCTTATAGTACACGGTGCAGGACCCCAGGCAGGTACAGTACACGGTGCAGGACCCCAGGCAGGTACAGTACACGGTGCAGGACCCCAGGCAGGTACAGTACACGGTGCAGGACCCCAGGCAGGTACAGTACACGGTGCAGGACCCCAGGCAGGTACAGTACACGGTGCAGGACCCCAGGCAGCTACAGTACACGGTGCAGGACCCCAGGCAGCTACAGTACACGGTGCAGGACCCCGGGAAGCTACAGTACACGGTGCAGGACCCCGGGCAGCTACAGTACACGGTGCATGACCCCGGGCAGCTACAGTACACGGTGCATGACCCCGGGCAGCTACAGTACACGGTTCAGGACTCCAGGCAGCTACAGTACACGGTGCAGGACCCCAGGCAGGTACAGTACACGGTGCAGGACCCCAGGCAGCTACAGTACACGGTGCATGACCCTGGGCAGCTACAGTACACGGTGCATGACCCCGGGCAGCTACAGTACACGGTGCAGGACCCCAGGCAGCTACAGTACACGGTGCAGGACCCCAGGCAGCTACAGTACACGGTGCAGGACCCCAAGCAGCTACAGTACACGGTGCAGGACCCCAAGCAGCTACAGTACACGGTGCAGGACCCCAAGCAGCTACAGTACACGGTGCAGGACCCCAAGCAGCTACAGTACACGGTGCAGGACCCCGGGCAGCTACAGTACACGGTGCATGACCCCGGGCAGCTACAGTACACGGTGCATGACCCCGGGCAGCTATAGTACGCGGTGCAGGACCCCAAGCAGCTACAGTACACGGTGCAGGACCCCAAGCAGCTTCAGTACACGGTGCAGGACCCCAAGCAGCTTCAGTACACGGTGCAGGACCCCAAGCAGCTACAGTACACGGTGCAGGACCCCAAGCAGCTACAGTACACGGTGCAGGACCCCAGGCAGCTACAGTACACGGTGCAGGACCCCAGGCAGCTACAGTACACGGTGCAGGACCCCGGGCAGCTACAGTACACGGTGCAGGACCCCAGGCAGCTACAGTACACGGTGCAGGACCCCGGGAAGCTACAGTACACGGTGCAGGACCCCAGGCAGCTATAGTACACAGTGCAGGACCCCAGGCAGCTACAGTACACGGTGCAGGACCCCGGGCAGCTTCAGTACAAGATTCAGGACCCCGGGCAGCTACAGTACAGTACACGATGCAGGACTCCGGGCAGCTACAGTACACGGTGCAGGACCCCAGGCAGCTACAGTACACGGTGCAGGACCCCGGGCAGCTACAGTACACGGTGCAGGACCCCAGGCAGCTACAGTACACGGTGCAGGACCCCGGGCAGCTACAGTACACGGTGCAGGACCCCGGGCAGCTATAGTACATGGTGCAGGACCCCGGGCAGCTACAGTACACGGTGCAGGACCCCAGGCAGCTTCAGTACACGGTGCAGGACCCCAGGCACCTACAGTACACGGTGCAGGACCCCGGGAAGCTACAGTACACGGTGCAGGACCCCGGGCAGCTACAGTACACGGTTCAGGACTCCAGGCAGCTACAGTACACGGTGCAGGACTCGAGGTAGCTATAGTACACGGTGCAGGACCCCAGGAAGCTACAGTACGTGGTGCAGGACACCGGGCAGCTACAGTACGTGGTGCAGGACCCCGGGCAGCTACAGTACATGGTGCAGGACCCCAGGCAGCTACAGTACATGGTGCAGGACCCCGGGCAGCTACAGTACACGGTGCAGGACCCCGGGCAGCTACAGTACACGGTGCAGGACCCCAGGCAGCTACAGTACACGGTTCAGGACTCCAGGCAGCTACAGTACACGGTGCAGGACTCGAGGTAGCTATAGTACACGGTGCAGGACCCCAGGAAGCTACAGTACGTGGTGCAGGACCCCGGGCAGCTACAGTACGTGGTGCAGGACCCCGGGCAGCTACCGTACACGGTGCAGGACCCCAAACAGCTATAGTACACAGTGCAGGACCCCGGGCAGCTATAGTACACGGTGCAGGACCCCAGGCAGCTACAGTACACGGTGCAGGACCCCAGGCAGCTACAGTACACGGTGCAGGACCCCGGGCAGCTATAGTACACGGTGCAGGACCCCAGGCAGCTACAGTACACGGTGCAGGACCCCAGGCAGCTTCAGTACACGGTTCAGGACCCCAGGCAGCTACAGTACACGGTGCAGGACCCCGGGCAGCTACAGTACATGGTGCAGGACCCCAGGCAGCTATAGTACACGGTGTAGGACCCCAGGCAGCTACAGTACACGTTTCAGGACTCCAGGCAGCTACAGTACACGGTGCAGGACTCCAGGCAGCTATAGTACACGGTGCAGGACCCCAGGTAGCTACAGTACGTGGTGCAGGACCCCGGGCAGCTATAGTACACGGTGCCGGACCCCGGGCAACTACAGTACACGGTGCAGGACCCCGGGCAGCTACAGTACACGGTGCAGGACCCCAGGCAGCTACAGTACATGGTGCAGGACCCCTGGCAGCTACAGTACACGGTGCAAGACCCCGGGCAGCTACAGTACACGGTGCAGGACCCCAGGCAGCTATAGTACACGGTGCAGGACCCTGGGCAGCTACAGTAAACGATGCAGGACCCCGGGCAGCTACAGTACACGGTGCAGGACCCCAGGCAGCTATAGTACACGGTGCAGGACCCCGGGCAGCTATAGTACATGGTGCAGGACCCCAGGTAGCTACAGTACATGGTGCAGGACCCCAGGCAGCTATAGTACATGGTGCAGGACCCCGGGCAGCTAAAGTACACGGTGCAGGACCCCAGGCAGCTACAGTACACTGTGCAGGACCTCAGGCAGCTATAGTACGTGGTGCAGGACCCCAGGCAGCTATAGTACTTGGTGCAGGACCCCAGGCAGCAGGCCCGGATTTAAGGGGGCCCAAGGGTCCCGGGCCCTAGGCCACCCACCAAGCTGGGACCTCCCACCAGTATAGGGATAAATATCTCAAAACATGTAAAATACACAAATCTCTTTGCTGTGAACCGTTTCTAATGATAAGGAACATTTAATAAAAGAGAAACTATTGAAAGTGTAGGGACCTGGCTACGGTCCTACATCTCAGTGGCTGGCGCAGTCATGGCACCTGCGTCAGCATCCACTTACCTGGCTAGCCAGACTTTGTTAGTACCTGTACTTAATGCTTAGCTTATGGCATGCGGCAGCCTTCTCCGATCCCAACAGAAGCTTCTAGGCCAGTGATGGCGAACCTATGGTACGCGTGCCAGACAGGGCACGCAGAGCCCTTTCTGTCGGCACGCGCGTTGTCGCCTCATTCAGCCACTTTGAACTGCCATTGTGATCGCGCCGGCAGTGCAAAGTTGTGTTGGAGCACAGCCAGAGGAGACATTTCTCCTTGCTCTGACACTCCTCCTCTGCTAGGCTGCAGGCCTGTTGCCTAGGAGACGGCAGGAGCATCAGTAAGCGCCATTGGCGTGATGAATGGTGGCAGCGCGGGAACTGAGGACCCGACCCAGCGGCGCGCAGCGGTGGAGCGAGTGCTGGAAGGTGAGGTTTTGGTTTATTTTTAAACTGTGTGCGGCAGCGGCTGTGTCAAGGTCAGGGGGAAACATGGCAGCATGGGGGAAACATTGCAGTATGGGGGAAAACATGGAAGGATGGGGGAAAACATGGAAGGATGGGGGAAACATGGAGGGAAGGGAGAAAAATGGGGGAACCATGGAAGGATGAGGGAAACATGGAAGGGGCCCACCCTACAGCGATATGCAAATGCCTGTGATCCACTTTTTCTGTTATAGTGGAGCATCGACTGTGAAACAGGCGGCTCCTGGTTATCTAGTGTGTCTAAACCATAACTAATGTACAGTTATAGTAGTTTGCATTAAAGGGTTCTTTGGTAAAAGCAAGTTATCACCGATCCACAGGTTAGGTAGGTAATAACTGATCGGTGGAACCAGACCAGTGGAAACTGCACCAATTGCAAGAATCGGGAACTTTTATTCCTGACAGGGCACTTTTATTCCCATTATAAAATGCAGCAACAGGTTGGATGTGTGTCTGCAGCTCCATTCATCCTCCCAAGGGCGTTCAGATAAAAACAAGTGCAGCACTCACAGTCACTGAGGGAATGAATGGATCAGGGGTCGAGTTGGACATGAGCGCTAGTGTAATGGGGATAAAAGTTGCACATTTTATCCTTAAGCTTCGTTCACACTTTCACTATTTGGTCAGTTTGTTACATCAGTATTTGTAAGCCAAAATGAGGAATGGGTGAAAAATACAGAACTGGTGTCCATGTTTCTATTATACTTTCCTCTGATTTTACCACTCCTGGTTTTGGCTACAAATACTGAGGTAAAATTCTGACCAAATAATCAACATGGCCACATGGCCTTAGAATAGGTGATTACTTGTTTTCACTGGAGAACCTCTAAGTGTAAATTTGCTACAGTGTAATAATCACAGCACAGGGAGGGGTTAAACGTTCAAGTATTTAATCTCTACTGGAAATAATCTTCACCTTATTGATAAAGAGAAAAAGTGACCGCCTTACACAACACAATGCACTATACCAAAACCAATAATAATACATACAAACGAGAAATACCGCCACACCGTGACCAGACCACATATTACCAGCACATAATGATCAAATACAACCACATACAAGAGATACCGTATTTTTCATTTTATAGGACGCAACCCAAATGTAGATGGAAAAAAAAGGTTAAAAAAATGGTGTCTGTTTTATAATCTGGTGGTGTCTTACCTCTGTGCCGGGGCTGCGGGCTTTGCTCTGAGGCTGTGGGCTCTGATCTGTTTTGGGGCTTCCGGCTCTGCTCTGTCTTGGGGCTGCGGGCTCTGCTCTGCTCTGGGGCTGCGGACTCTGCTCTCTCTTGGGGCTGCGGGCTCTGCTCTGGCCTGGGGCTGTGGGTTCTTCTCTGTCTCTGGACTGCAGGCTCTGCTCTGAGGCTGCAGGCTCTGCTCTGTCCTGGGGCTGCGAGCTTTGCTTTATTTTGGGGCTGCGTGCTCTGCTCTGTGCGGCGGGCGGTGACGCCATTATGTTAGGGCCAGGTGGACGGGCAGACCCAGGAGGTGGATCAACTGGGCCGAACTCCTTGATGATGGTAAGGGGTCTGGTAGCTGGAGCACTACTGATAGCAGGACAGTCCGTGCACAAGAGTAGAATGGAGAAGTCCCTGGGACCACGGAATCACTGATGGTAGTCCGGGTGACGGAGCTCCGGTTCGGAAGCCGAGATGTTGTCAGGCGTAGTCCGGAACCGATGGAGCGAGATGACGGGTCACCGCAGGGATCAGAGATGAAACGGACTGTCAGGATGGCAGATAGGCAGCGTTCGGGGCTCGGGATTCGGCAGGACCGGATGACGAGGCAGGATCGGCTCTAGAAGAGAGAGAGGTGAGTATCTCACAGGAACACAAGGAGACCTGACTCCTAGCTTAGGAAACACGAAGAACAGGCCCCGCCCACTTGGACACTTAACCCCTTTATACCCTGTACCTGTGAGACCAATTTCCTGTTAATGGACGCTGGCCCTTTAAGAAAGGGTCAATGACCGCGCGCGCGCCCTAATGCGCATGCGCGAGGCCCGGGTGCCAGAAGCCAGGGCAGGGAGCGGTGAGGAGGAAGCAGCAGAGCCGGGCTGGGGCTGAGAAGCCGACGAGCGCCGGGAGCGGGGACCAGGACGCCTGGGAAGCGGAGGCACTGGAGGCTGGAGACCGGGGAGTGACGCAGGGGAGCCGGGGAGCGTGGCAGGTGAGCCGGGGAGCAGAGGAGGGGACCCGGGGAGCGTGACAGTACCCCCCCCCCCCACGCCCCCCACACCGCAACCGGGACAGGAAGGCACGGATCAAAGGAGTACCCACATTCTCCCGGGGTTCCCAGGACCTATCCTCAGGACCATAGCCTGCCCAGTCCACCAGGAAGAACTGTCGGCCCCGTACAGTTTTCATGGCCACGATATCCCTTACCGCATAGATGTCGTCATCGGCAATAGGAGGAGGAGCCGAACTGGCAGCAGCGGAGAAGGGACCAAGGACAACCGGCTTGAGCAGGGAGACGTGGAAGGAGTTGGGTATCCTCATCGTGGCCGGGAGCTGCAGCTTGTAGGAGACCTCATTGATCTTGCTGAGGACTTTAAACGGCCCGATGTAGCGAGGTCCCAGCTTGTAGGATGGCAGCTTCAATCGGACGTACTTGGAGGCAAGCCATACGAGATCTCCTGGAGAGAAACACGGAGGGTCCAGACGCCTCTTGTCTGCGTGTCTCTTCATCCGTAGGGAAGCACGTCCAAGGGACGCCTTAACAGAGTCCCAAATGGTTGCAAAGTCACGGGCTACAGCATCAGCAGCAGGGACATCCGAGGAAGAGGATACAGGCAATGGGACGGAAGGCTGAAGTCCGTAAACGACATGGAAGGGAGAGCTGGAGGAGGACTCACTGACGTGGTGGTTATGTGAGAATTCAGCCCAAGGAAGAAGCGTGGACCAGTTGTCATGATGGGCGTTGACGTAGTGACGTAGGAAGGAGGTCAAGATCTGATTGACCCGTTCCACTTGGCCGTTCGACTGAGGATGGTAGGCAGAAGAAAAGTCCAGAGTCACTCCCAGGTGTTTGCAGAGAGCCCTCCAGAAGCGGGAGGTGAACTGAGTTCCTCTGTCGGAGACAATGTGTGATGGAAAGCCATGCAAGCGGAAGATGTGTTGTACATAGGCGTCAGCGAGTTCCTGGGCAGAGGGCAGTCCAGCCATAGGGACGAAATGAGCCATTTTAGAGAACCGATCCACCACGACCCATATGACTGTGTGTCCGGAGGACAACGGCAAGTCCGTAATAAAGTCCATCGCAATGTGTTGCCACGGTACTGAGGGTATAGGCAGAGGCAGAAGACGGCCATATGGCAGATGTTTGGGCGTCTTATTCCTGGCACAAGAGGAGCAGGCTGAGACAAAAGAAGCGACGTCCGTGCGAAGGGATGGCCACCAGTAATAACGGACAATCGTACTCCATGTTTTCTTCTGACCAGCATGACCGGCTATTTTCGAGGCATGGCCCCAGTGTAACACTTTTTGCCTGTCAGTCTCAGAGACGTAGGTCTTCCCGGGTGGTATTTGGGCCAGAGTGACAGAAGTCACCGGAATGATCTTACTAGGGCAGATGATGGGCTGGGATGTCTCTTCCTCCTGCTCCATGGGCATGAAAGACCTGGACAAGGCATCTGCGCGTACATTCTTGTCCGCGGGTCGGAAATGGAGCTGGAAATCAAATCTGGCAAAGAACAAGGACCACCTGGCTTGCCGTGGGTTCAGTCGCTGAGCTGACCGCAGGTATTCCAGGTTCTTGTGGTCCGTGTAAATAATAACGGGGTACACTGCTCCTTCCAGAAGGTAGCGCCATTCCTCCAGAGCCAGTTTGACTGCCAATAGTTCTCGGTCACCGATGGTGTAGTTGCGTTCAGGCGCTGAGAAGCTCTTGGAGAAGAAACCGCAAGTCACCATCTTCCCGGAGGAGGACTTCTGCATGAGCACTGCTCCGGCTCCCGAGGAGGAGGCATCCACCTCCAAGGTGAACTGTCGGTTTAACTCCGGACGGTGGAGCACAGGAGAGGAGGCAAATGCCCGCTTCAGCGAGCCAAACGCGGCGTCGGCCGCAGGTGACCAGTCCTTTGGATTAGCCCCCTTCTTGGTCAAGGCGGAGAGAGGTGCAGTCAGAGCAGAGAAGTGAGGGATGAACTGGCGGTAATAGTTGGCGAATCCCAGAAAGCGTTGGATTGCCTTCAGTCCAGAAGGAGGAGGCCAGTTGAGGATGGAAGAGACCTTATTCGGATCCATCTGCAGTCCGGTATCGGAGATGACGTAACCCAGGAAGGGAAGAGAAGACTGCTCGAAGACACACTTCTCGTACTTGGCGTACAGACGATTCTCCCTCAGTCGTCGTAGTACCAGCTGTACGTTCTCTCTGTGGGTCTGGAGGTCCGGGGAAAAGACCAGGATGTCATCAAGATACACCACCACACAGATGTAAAGAAGGTCCCGGAACACGTCGTTCACCAATTCCTGAAAGACTGCTGGTGCGTTACACAGGCCGAAGGGCATCACACAGTATTCATAGTGCCCATCGCGAGTATTGAACGCGGTCTTCCATTCGTCCCCAGAGCGGATGCGGACCAGGTTGTAGGCACCCCGAATATCCAGCTTGGTGAACACACGAGCTCCTCTAAGCCGGTCAAACAATTCGGGGATGAGCGGCAGAGGGTACTTGTTTTTCCCGGTGATTTGGTTTAATCCCCGGTAGTCTATACATGGGCGTAGGTCTCCTTCTTTCTTCTTAACGAAGAAGAAGCCTGCTCCAGCAGGAGAGGAGGATCTCCGAATGAATCCCCTTGCCAGGCTCTCTGTGATGTAGGTAGACATGGCCCTGGTTTCGGCAGGAGACAGCGGATATATCCGTCCTCGAGGTGGTGTAGTTCCCGGGAGCAGGTCGATGGCACAATCGTAGGGACGATGTGGCGGAAGTACCTCTGATTCCTTTTTGTCGAAGACATCCGCGAAGGACCAATAGGCCGAGGGCAGTCCCGGTAGGGACTCAGGAACCGGAGGTCGTCGGATGGGTTGTATGGTCTTCAGACAGTTCTCATGGCAAGAAGAGCCCCATCGGGTGATTTCACCAGTGCCCCAGCTGACTGATGGTTCGTGTGTCCGTAACCAGGGAAGTCCCAGCAGGATTTGGTGGGACATGTGTGGAAGGACGTAGAGAGCGATGTTCTCGGTGTGCAGGGCACCGATACGCAGTTCAACCGGCCTGGTGATCCAGGAGATGGTGTCAGAGAGGGGTCTTCCATCCACAGAGGCAATCACGAGGGGTTTGTCGAGTGGAGTAACAGGCACATGGTACTTGTCCACCGTGGCCTGCTGGATGAAATTGCCTGCTGCCCCAGAATCGAGGTACGCCTCAGCCGTGAACCGCGTCTCTCCCGTTGTCACTTGCACAGTCCAGGTAACCGGGTCTGAGAGAGTCCCAGCACCTAGGGTGGCCTCTCCTACCAACCCTAGGCTTTGGAGTTTCCCGGCCTTTCTGGACAGGAGCGTAGCAGGTGTGTGCCCTCTCCGCAGTAGAAGCAGAGGCCCTTGGCGAGCCGCTCTGCTCGGCGTTGTTCAGACTGCCGCACACGGTCGATCTGCATGGGCTCGTGGACGGAGACACCAGATGCCGTTGACTGAAGTACGGCGGGCTTCTGCGGAGGAGAGGAATGCCGTACCGGACGTCTCTCACGGGACACCTCTTTGGATCGCTCCTGAAAGCGAATGTCCACTCGAGTCGCTAGGGTAATCAGGGCATCCAGGGTGGACGGTACGTCACGACCAGCCAGCTCATCTTTAATTCGACCCGAGAGTCCTTCCCAGAAGGCGGCGGTTAGAGCCTCGTTGTTCCACCCGAGTTCCGAAGCCAAGGTGCGAAAACGGATGGCGTATTGACCCACCGTCAGAGTCCCCTGACGTAACCGGAGAAGAGATGAGGCAGACGCGGAGGCGCGTCCAAGGCTCGTCAAAGGTGCCACGAAATGCCTGCAGGAAGTCCTGGATGTTCTTGGTCACAGGGTCCTCCTTCTCCCACAAGGGGTTCATTCACGCCAGTGCCTCACCCTCTAGATGGGACATGATGAACGCGACCTTGGCTTGGTCGGAGGCAAACAAATGCGGCAGCTGCGTGAAATGGAGGGAGCATTGGTTTATGAATCCCCTGCAGGTCTTGGGATCTCCGGCGTACCGGGGTGGTGAGGCCAAACGAAGTCTGGAAGCATCCGAAGAGGTTGCCACGGGAGCTGGAGCCGTGGATTGTCTAGTGGAAGCCCGGGATGCTGAAGATGTGACTGAGGCTTGTAGCGTATTCAGGCGGGCGTCCACAGAAGACATGAATTGGAGCATGCGGGTCTGAGTCTCACGCTGGCATGTGAGTTCCTCCTGCATGGCTGCTAGTGCTTCAGCGGGATCCATGGCCTGTTCTTACTGTTAGGGCCAGGTGGACGGGCAGACCCAGGAGGTGGATGCACTGGGCCGAACTCCTTGATGATGGTAAGGGGTCCGGTAGCTGGAGCACTACTGGTAGCAGGACAGTCCGTGCACAAGAGTAGAATGGAGAAGTCCCTGGGACCACGGAGTCACTGATGGTAGTCCGGGTGACGGAGCTCCGGTTCGGAAGCCGAGATGTTGTCAGGCGTAGTCCGGAACCGATGGAGCGAGATGACGGGTCACCGCAGGGATCAGAGATGAAACGGACTGTCAGGATGGCAGATAGGCAGCGTTCGGGGCTCGGGATTCGGCAGGACCGGATGACGAGGCAGGATCGGCTCTAGAAGAGAGAGAGGTGAGTATCTCACAGGAACACAAGGAGACCTGATTCCTAGCTTAGGAAACACGAAGAACAGGCCCCGCCCACTTGGACACTTAACCCCTTTATACCCTGTACCTGTGAGACCAATTTCCTGTTAATGGACGCTGGCCCTTTAAGAAAGGGTCAATGACCGCGCGCGCGCCCTAATGCGCATGCGCGAGGCCCGGGTGCCAGAAGCCAGGGCAGGGAGCGGTGAGGAGGAAGCAGCAGAGCTGGGGCTGAGAAGCCGACGAGCGCCGGGAGCGGGGACCAGGACGCCTGGGAAGCGGAGGCACTGGAGGCTGGAGACCGGGGAGTGACGCAGGGGAGCCGGGGAGCGTGGCAGGTGAGCCGGGGAGCAGAGGAGGGGACCCGGGGAGCGTGACACATTATGATGATGTGAGGATTTTAAACAAATTGCGCCCGGAGGCAGCATGTACGCAGATGAGATCTTGATCTGAAAGCTCCATCTGCACACATGCCGACTCTAGGAGCCATTATTTGAAGTCATCACTGCCGACAACTTCAGAATGGCTGGTACATCACCACCCGCCGCAAAGGGCAGAGGCGGCCGCTACACAGAGCACCACCGCACAGAGCACCACCGGCCGACATACAGAGCAGCGCCGGCCGGCGGCTGCCGTGCAGAGCCGCAGAGAGCAGCACTGGCCACCGTACAGAGCAGCACAACATTGCCCCTGCCTCCTGTGACTCCTCTCCACGACCCCCGATAAGCTACATTCGGATTTTAAGACGCACCCCTCATTTTCCTCCCAAATTTTTAGGTGGAAAAGTGTGCCTTATAATCCGAAAAATACGGTAAATATCGCCACTTCATAATCAGACCACATAGTGATGGAAAATTACCACATACAATGAAGAAATACCACTACACTATGACCAGGCCACATAATGACCAAATAATACCATATACAGGAGATACAGTACAGCCCAAACGTTTGGACACACATCATTCAAAGAGTTTTCTTTATTTTCATGACTCTGAAAATTGTAGATTCACATTGAAGGCATCAAAACTATGAATTAACACATGTGGAATGAAATAGTTAACAAAAAAGTGTGAAACAACTGAAAATATGTCTTATATTCTAGGTTCTTCAAAGTAGCCACCTTTTGCTTTGATTACTGCTTTGCACACTCTTGGCATTCTCTTGATTAGCTTCAAGAGGTAGTCACCGGAAATGGTTTTCACTTCACAGGTGTGCCCTGTCAGGTTTAATAAGGGGGATTTCTTGCCTTATAAATGGGGTTGGGACCATCAGTTGTGTTGTGCAGAAGTCTGGTGGATACACAGCTGATAGTCCTACTGAATAGACTGTTAGAATTAGTATTATGGCAAGAAAAAGCAACTAAGTAAAGAAAAACGAGTGGCCATCATTACTTTAAGAAATAAAGGTCAGTCAGTACAAAAAATTGAGAAACTTTGAAAGTGTCTCCAAGCGGACTAGCAAAAACCATCAAATGCTACAAAGAAACTAGCTCACATGATGACTGCCCCAGGAAAGGAAGACCAAGAGTCACCTCTGCTTCGGAGGATTAGTTTATCCGAGTCACCAGCCTCACAAATCACAGGTTAACAGCAGCTCAGATTAGAGACCAGGTCAATGCCACACAGAGTTCTAGCAGCAGACACTTCTCTAGAACAACTGTTAAAAGGAGACTTTGTGCAGCAGGCCTTCATGATAAAATAGCTGCTAGGAAACCACTGCTAAGGACAGGCAACAAGCAGAAGAGACTTGTTTGGGTTAAAGAACACAAGGAATGGACGACATTAGACCAGTGGAAATCTATGCTTTGGTCTGATGAGTCCAAATTTGAGATCTTTGGATCCAACCACCATGTCTTTGTGCGACGCAGAAAAGGTGAACGGATGGACTCTACATGCCTGGTTCCCACTGTGAAGCATGGATGAAGTGTGATGGTGTGTGGGTGCTTTGCTGGTGACACTGTTGGGGATTTATTCAAAATTGAAGGCATACTGAACCAGCATGGTTACCACAGCATCTTGCAGCGGCATGCTATTCCATCCGGTTTGCATTTAGTTGGACCATCATTTATTTTTCAACAGGACAATGACCCTAAACACACCTCCAGGATGTGTAAGGGCTATTTGACTAAGAAGGAGAGTGATGGGGTGCTACGCCGGATCACCTGGTCACCACAGTCACCAGACCTGAACCCAATCGAGATGATTTGGGGTGAGCTGGACGGCAGAGTGAAGGCAAAGGGCCAACAAGTGCTAAGCATCTTTGGGAACTACTTCAAGACTGTTGGAAGACCATTTCCAGTGACTACCTCTTGAAGCTCATCAAGAGAATGCCAAGAGTGTGCAAAGCAGTAATCAAAGCAAAAGGTGGCTACTTTGAAGAACCTAGAATATAAGACATATTTTCAGTTGTTTCACACTTTTTTGAAAGTATTTCATTCCACATGTGTTAATTCATAGTTTTGATGCCTTCAATGTGAATCTACAATTTTCAGAGTCATGAAAATAAAGAAAACTCTTTGAATGAGAAGGTGTGTCCAAAATATTGGTCTGTACTGTACATACCACTACACCATGACATGACCACATACTACCACCACATAGTGCCTGAATAATACTACAATAATGATTAGGGGAAAAAAATAAACACTAATAACACTAATATTACTATCAGTGCCATTATACACTAGAGCTCTGTATATAGTGTCAGTGTACAGGTAATACAGTGATCACTAGTGACATTATACACTGGAGCTCTGTATATACTGTATAGCATACAGGTAATACAGTGATCACTAGTGACGACGTACAGGAGCTCTATATAGAGTGTATGTGTATAGTATACAGATAATACAGTGATCACCAGTGACATTATACACAGGAGCTCTGTATATAGTGTATAGTGTGTGTGTACTTATAATACTCTGACTTACCAGTAATGTCTCTAGCTGAAGTTATTCATCTTTGTTTTTCCTCTTCATCCAGCACTGACCGCTATCTCTTCTTCCTGCCATGACTCAACTCTGCAGAAACTAACACACAGTCACCTATAACTGATCACTTCCAAAGCACATTCCCCACTTTTTCCCTAATTTCTACGCTACATAAAGGTCCAGTCACACTAAGCAACTTACCAGCGATCCCAACAACGATAGGGATCGCTGGTAAGTTGCTAGGAGGTTGCTGGTGAGCTGTCACACTGCGACGCTCCAGCGATCCCACCAGCAACCTGACCTGGCAGGGATCGCTGGAGCGTGGCTACACGAGTTGCTGGTGAGCTCACCAGCAACCAGTGACCAGCCCCCAGTCTCCTAGTTACAGCACACATCAGGTTAATTAACCCGATGTGTGCTGCAGCTAAATGTGCACAGAGCAGGGAGCAGCGCACACTGCTTAGTGCTGGCTCCTTGCTCTCCTAGTTACAGCACACATCGGGTTAATTGCCTGATGTGTGCTGCAGCTATCTGTGCACAGAGCAGGAGCCGGCAGCACAGGCAGTGAGAGCGGCGGAGTCTGGTATCAAAGGTAAATATCGGGTAACCAAGGACAGGGCTTCTTGGTTACCCGATGTTTACATTAGTTACCAGCCTCAGCAGAAGCCGGCTCCTGCTCACTGCACATTAGTTGTTGCTGTCTCGCTGTCACACACAGCGATCTGTGCTTCACAGCAGGACAGCAACAACTAAAAAATGGCCCAGGACATTCAGCAACAACCAACGACCTCACAGCAGGGGCCAGGTTGTTGCTGGATGTCACACACAGCAACATCGCTAGCAACGTCACAAAAGTTGTTCGTTACCAGCGATGTTGCTAGCGATGTTGCTTAGTGTGACGGGGCCTTAAGACTTTGGTTCCCTCATTGAACACAGTATCCTCAAAATTAAATTATATTACATCAGTAATAATGTCCCCTAATTTGCGCCTACAGTAATTATGTCCCCAGTTGCCACCATAAACCAATAATGTATGTTTCTCATTCTGGCCCCATATAGTAATTATGTCCCTATCCTGGCCCCTTCTATTAATAATGTCCCCTATCCTGACCCCCTTTCTTTAATAATGTCTCCCATCCCGGTCCCCTTTTATTTAATAATATGTCTCATCCTGGCCCCCTTTAATAATGTCTCCCATCATGACCCACTTTATTTAATTAGGTCTCCTATCCTGGGCCCCGATGTTCACCCAAATGATTGTTCATCTTGGAAAAGGCAGGAAGACAGAAGTCAGCAGTGATTGGACATGGAGATCCAGTGTAGTCACAATGTAACGTGATCCCCGAACTACAAGTACTGACAGGGCTGAAACTGCGCCAGCACGGAAGGTGAATACAGAGTCTTTTATTTTAGCTGGGGGAAACAGGTGGAATCAGAAGTGGTTGTCAATTGCTTCCTGCACAAAATATTCCCCCACACACTGCTTCTCTCTAACACAGCCCCACAAAGTGCCCTTTTACAAATGTCCCAAAACTTGCCCTTTCTATAATATCTCAATCATACTACATCTCTGCAATAAATCCCCCCTCTTCATTATACTATGCCGCCTTTCACGATCCCCTTTCTAATTACCTCATAATGTCCCCCATTGCCCCATAATTTCCCAGTTTGCTTCATAACGTCCTCCATTGCTCTTTAATGTCTCCCATTGTCCTATAATGTCCCAGTGTGCTCCATAATGTCCCCCATTGCCCCATAATGTAGCAATGTGCTCCATAATGTCGCTCATTACCCTATAATATCCCAATTTGCTTCATAATTTCCCATTTGCCACATAATGTCCCAATTTGCTCCATAATGTCCCTCATTAACCCATACTGTTCCCTATTACCCCATAATGTCGCCATTGCCCCATAATGTCTCTTATTGCCCCATGATGTCCGAATTTGATTCAAAATGTACCTCATTTCTCCATAATGTCCCGATATGCTTCATAACGTCCCCCATTGCCTCATAATGTCTCAATTTGCTCCATAACGTCATCCATTGCCCCATAATGTCCCAATTTGTTTTCATCCTGTCCCCCACTGCCTTATAATGTTCCAGTGTGCTTCATAATGTCTCCCACTGCCCCATAATGCCCCAATCAATTTGCTCTATAATGTTCCCATTGCCCCTTAATGTTCACATTGCCCCATAATGTCCCTCACAGCCCCATAATGTCCCCCATTGCCCCAAAATGTCACAATTTGCTTCAAAATATCCCTCATTGCCAAATAATGTCCCCCACTGCTTCCTAATGTCACCCATTGCCCGATAATGTCCCAATTTGCTTCATACTATACCCCACAATGTTCCAATCAATTTGATCCATAATGTTCCCTTTGTCCCATAATGTCCCTCATTGTCTCATAATGTCCCAATTTGCATCAAAATGTCCCCTACTGCCCCACAATGTCCCAATAATGTGCTCCATAAAGTCCCCCACTACCCCATAATGTCCCTTGTAAAGTAATACCATTCCTCCCCTACCATGGCCCCCTCATCTAAAATTATTCTACATGTCATCTTTGGCTCCTCCTGGAATGCTTACTGGTACTTGTGTGTCAACCTCCTTTCTGCAGCCCCGGTGGCAGTGTGTTGACGGCATGTCAGTGCAGGGCTGCGGAGCGCACCTCCGCCTCAGGCTTGTCGCAACACTTTTCAAATGTATGCGTGTCTGAAAACCGCAAATACATTTGAATATGAGCAAGGTGGGGTCTCCAGGTCCTGTGCACCGCATATTGTGCAGGCCTGGTGTCAAGCTAGATACGGGTAAGTACCAAGTGAATGGTGAAATAGAAGGGAAACCCTGTGTTTACTGAAGGGAGAGATGGTAACCCCTGACCAAGCCTACCTCTGGGTCTTTAGTTCCCTGACCGCCATAGCTAGGTTCCGCACCTAAGCGTTGAGCTGGGTACCTGACCCTAGGCTGACCCTGATCTGGCCCTAAGTAGGGAGCAAATGGGATGAGCTCATCGTCAACCCCACTAGGCACCAAAGGACACACAGAGAAAACAAACAAGGGAAAACAACAAACAATTTATCTCTAGTTGATTCAAGGAGAAAAGTTGCAACAACCACCAAGATTCTCCAGATGTATTCAAGCCGCCTGCTAGCACTGAACACTTGATAAATATGTATTGAATATCAACAGCACCGAGTAATAGGAAGTTGAGCTATATAAAGCCACCAGGCCAGTGCTGATGAATAGCAGCTGACAGGCTGAACAATGCACAGGGTCCTAATGGGAAAAGGAACAAAACCAAGCAGGAATGATACAAGGTTAGGGAGCAGTTTGCGCAGCCAAATGCTGTGACCTTCTATAGCCAGACACCACAAGACTGTGTGTCACTCATGATATCTGGACTCCAACAGTGCAGTGTTAAGGACTTTTTGCAATTGCGGAAACTGCAGTGAAAGTACAGAACTTGTTCTATCCCAGTGGGTGTGGAACCTGTTTCAGCTGCCCAGTCTG
Source organism: Anomaloglossus baeobatrachus (assembly GCF_048569485.1). Classification (NCBI taxonomy): domain Eukaryota; kingdom Metazoa; phylum Chordata; class Amphibia; order Anura; family Aromobatidae; genus Anomaloglossus; species Anomaloglossus baeobatrachus. The sequence continues at coordinate 198,168,090 of NC_134355.1, read as the reverse complement.
CCCACCTCTAACACTGCAGCTGAGAAACAAGCGGCCCGCAGCCCTGCCCAGCTCGCAGTTACAAGCCAGCTGTTACCCTGTACTATATAAATCACAGAGGCCCCTGGGCCCACCGGGGTATTTCCTGGGGACTCATTGGCCAGCCTCAACCTGCACGTGACTGTAAGTATGCAAATGGCATTCGTGTGAGTGTCAGCTTCTGTTCCCGCTTAGACCGCAGGCCTTGCACAGTCTCCAGCATAGGGGGGCATGCGAAAATGTGGTGCCCAGGGATATCTGGAACTTGATTCCGGGCAGTTTTTCTCTTGGGAATGTCACGGTGGTAGCCATTACCCGGTTCCGTGCCCTGGATCCTTTCTGTAATGGGAATATTTACAGGGGATTGTTGAATAAAGTTTATACATGACGCCACTTACGCTGTTGCGGCTAAGTGTAGGGAGCCGCCGCTGCAGAATGTCTCTACTGGGGCTGGTGGTATTGGCAGCTAGTATGGTAGTCCCTCCGCAAGTAGGGTTTTGCACCAGCGGGTGTATGGTGCAGTGGGCGTCGGAAGAAGGTAGTCCACACAGGTATTCAATGCAACTGGTTTACTCACTTTCTGAAGATGTTAACTGGTGGCCCGAGGCCGGCTGGTTTTGCCTCCAGGTCCCCTTCGTCCCAGTGCCAGTTTGGTTCTCTGGTACCTTCTTTCCCTGCACCTCTCTCTGGTAAGTGGGTCCTGTTATGATTCAGGGACCGAGGAGGATCAAATAATGCGGAATCCCAAAAAGGTAACAAAGTGGCTGGAAACTTAACGGACTGCAGACCTAATCCTGACACACAACTAGAAGTAGCCGTGGGGCGTGCCTACGATTACTAGGACGCCTCAACAAAGCCGTAGAACTAAATAATCTCACAGATAGAGATATAAGAAAGCTAATCTGCCTCGGAGCAGTCCCCAAAGATAGATAGATAGCCCCCCACATGTAAAGGCTACAATGATATAGAAAAACACAATACAAAGCTAGAAAAGACAGATTTCAGCAAAGGTGAAGCCCAAACTATCTTTATAGGAAAGGATAGGAAAGAGCAACTGTCTGCAGCCGAAAAAACACTAATATAAACCAGCACTTCTGATATGGAAAAATCCTGAGGTCACACAACCTCTCCCCCCACTGTATCAGCACTCCGATGTTACTGGGATCCAAAAACACTAATACAGATGAGGGACTGAATTAATACCAAGCATGACAAACACAATACCTTGCAGAATCATGGAGCTAAGTATACAGACATTCCCAGCAGGGAATGATCCCAATCCACCAAGAACTCCACACAGACAAAAAAGGAATCAAGCATTCGTATCAAAGCAGAAAAAAACAACAGGAAAGTGGAAAGCAAACAGCAGAGGTACAAAGACCACTTATCTGAGAGGAGTTCTGGTAGTGAGCAGAGCTGGTTACAGAATGTCCTTTACACACAGGAGACATTAAACACCAGCAAGTAACAAGAGAAAACTACTCAGTTAAATAGCCCAATCTGACCCTGATTGCCAGTCCACCACAGGTGTGTGGCTTTTATTCCACACATCAACTGCACCGCCAGCACTAACCACAAGAGGGAGCCCCAAACTGGAAAACGTATTCACAACAGGGTTCCCGTGGTATAGAACACTGTGGGTCCCCGTTCTGTGGTTTGTCCACTTCTGTCCGCCTCACGGTAGTGTGAACCCTGTGGGGTTGGAGTCTCTGGTCCTGTCCCCAGTTCTCCATTTGCTACTGAGTCTTCGGATTCTTTAGGGTTAGCAAGGTCCTTGATGGTCCCCTTGCTTTGCAGGTGTTAACAAGTTGGCTTGAAGCTCTTTCCTGTCCTAGGGTCCTGTACCCCATCTGTACATAGTTCCGGAAGTACTCCACCAGCAACCACTTCTCCTGGGTACCAGGTCACCATTAACCCGAGTCAGGACATTGCGTCGCTTTCACCTTCACTCCTCACCTGTCTGACACTTTCAGCAGTCTCTGCAGTTTTCCACAGTCTCTGCAGTTCTCCACAGTCTCTTCAGTTCTTCCTGTCCACAGTTTGCCCCTCCCACCTGGTCAACTAGTTGACTGGATTGGCTCCACCTCTAGGCGGCCATCCATTGGTCCCACCCTAGCTGGGTACCATTGTATGGGGGATTGTTGGGGAAAACTGGGATTATCCGGGTTTTTGTTGGTACCGGTACTGGGGTTCTGGGTCCCAAAGGGGGTAGGCCCTGCACCCTGGTGGGGATGCAGAATCTTGTAGCACCCTGATGGTGTCAGGGGCGCTACACAAAACACTTCCTGTCCCTTTATAGGGAGGTGTGCACACCCTGCTAGGTGTCCCCAGCCTATCCCGGGCCACTTAAGACTACCTCTCCTGTTGGGAGGGACCAGAGTATCATTAGGCTTTCTGCCTAGTACTTGTGTGCAGGGGCGGATTAAGGGTAACCAGGGCCCCGGGCTGTTCAGGACCTGAGTGCCCCCCCCCATCCCTACACACGGGTCATGTGACGGGTCCATCATCATACACCTGAAACAGATCATTTCTGAAAAATAGTAGCTGAAACTATAACCTTAAAAACATCCACTAATCTAGTAAATATACCCTTCAGTTTATAAAACAAAAACCAAAACAATAAGGCAGAGTATTGAACAGTCCAACTTTAAACAAGACTACTGCCCCAAAAAAATAAAATAAAAAAAAAACCTGAGCAAAAACATCCCATGTGAACATAGTTTAACAAATACTGAAGTAAAATACTCAAATACTCGTGTGCACGATTCCTTACAAATACTGAGGTAAAAACTCACCAAATACTCGGGGGCACGAAGCCTTACAAATACTGAGGTAAAAACTCACTAATACTGATCGTGTGCTCATGACCTTAGCCTATGTTCACACAGGGTGTTTTTTCTTCTGCGGCAAAATCTGAGCAAAAGCTACAGCTTGTTATTATTAGCATGTACAGTACAGACCAAACGTTTGGACACACCTTCTCATTCAAAGAGTTTTCTTTATTTTCAGGACTCTGAAAACTGTAGATTCACATAGAAGACATCAAAACTATGAATTAAAATATGTGGAATGAAATCCTTAAAAAAGTGTGAAACAACTGAAAATGTCTTATATTCTAGGTTCTTCAAAGTAGCCACCTTTTGCTTTCATTACTACTTTGCATATGTCGCGGGCGGAGAGGACGCCGCCCCTGCGCGCTCGCTAACACTCGGGTCCGGCGCTGCTGCGGCTGCTGCTGCTCGGTGGCTCGAGCGGCGGGCCGGATCCGGGAACTCGAGCGGCGCCCCTCGCCCGTGAGTGAAAGGGGTGGTTGGTTTGTTTAGGGATTTAGTCCGTGACGCCACCCACGGGTCGTGGTGAAGATGGGCACCACCGCTGCTGGTGACGGGGATCCCGGGAGCGATGGTAGGGAGCAGCTGGGATGTTGTTTTCCCACTCCGTGGGTAGGGGTCGGTGGTCCCGGGGCCCGGTGGTGTGACAGGGAGGCTGGGTTGGTGAGGTGCAGGGTTGCAGGGACAGCGCGGCGTGGTGCCGGATGGCACGGGTGTACTCACTCAGTAAGAGATGCACAAAGTCCTCGGTAAACCAAACGGCTGGATGGACGGGTCCCGCAGCCGGCTGAAGTGTCTCTCCCCGGACAGGTGATGGTGGCTGTCTTTCCCTGCACCTTGATATACTTGTTTGACTACTATGGATCCCCAACAGTAGTCCGCGCCACGGTGTATGGATGCCGGAGGAGCCCGTTTGCCTGCAGGCGCTGGCCCTTGGGTCTCTAGCCTTAGGCGGTAGCTGTATACCCTCACGGTGTGGGCGGTTGCTTTCTATCGGGTCTTTGGCTGTTAGGAAACCCCTGGGGTTCCGGTCACACTCGGATTTGACTATTGTCAGCGGCTCCAAGCCTGGTCAGGGTCCGATGGCCTTGCCTGTGTGTCCTGGCTTCACTTCGCTCCCCGGTTGGTACCGGCGGGCCAACACCCGACCCCGGTCCTACGGTTCCGTGTTGCTTCACCACTCCTGCAGACGGCCACCACCGTCTGCCAACCTTGCTGTCGGTGCCTGGGCCACAAACCCAGACACCCAAGTGTTTACTCCTCACTCTTCAAACTCCAAAACTACTCTGACACTTTTCCCGCCTCCAGGCCTGTGAACTCCTCGGTGGGTGGGGCCAACCGCTTGGCTCTGCCCCACCTGGTGTGGACATCAGACCCTGGAGGGAGGCAACAAGGGTTTTGTTTGGCTAATGTTACTGTCTAGTGGGGGTGGGTGTGTTTGTGTGTTATCTGTGACGACCTGGCTAGTCCAGGGCGCCACACATACTGTTGGCGTTCACTTGATGAGCTTCAAGAGGTAGTCACCGGAAATGGTTTTCCAACAGTCTTGAAGGAGTTCCCAGAGATTCTTAGCAATTGTTGGCCCTTTTGCCTTCACTCTGCGGTCCAGCTCACCCCAAACCATCTTGATTGGGTTCAGGTCTGGTGACTGTGGAGACCAGGTCATCTGGCGTAGCACCCCATCACTCTCCTTCTTAGTCAAATAGCCCTTACACAGCCTGGAGGTGTGTTTGGGGGTCCTTGTCCTGTTGAAAAATAAATGATGGTCCAACTAAACGCAAACCGGATGGAATAGCACACCGCTGCAAGATGCTGTGGTAGCCATGCTGGTTCAGTATGCCTTCAATTTTGAATAAATCCCCAACAGTGTTACCAGCAAAGCACCCCCACACCATCACACCTCCTCCTCCATGCTTCACGGTGGGAACCAGGCATGTAGAGTCCATCTGTTCACCTTTTCTACAAAGACACGGTGGTTGGATCCAAAGATCTCAAATTTGGACACATCAGACTAAAGCACAGATTTCCACTGGTCTAATGTCCATTCCTTGTTTTCTTTAGCCCAATCAAGTCTCTTCTGCTTGTTGCCTGTCCTTAGCAGTGGTTTCCTAGCAGCTATTTTACCATGAAGGCCTGCTGCACAAAGTCTCCTCTTAATAGTTGTTCTAGAGATGAGAAGGTGTGTCCAAACTTTTGGTCTGTACTGTATTTACATTAAACCAATGGGAAAAAAAACTGCGAAACTGCCCTATGTGAACGTAGCTTAACAAATACGGTAACAAAAACTCTAATACTGAATATGTGAATGAGGCCTTGGGCCATGTGCACACATTGAGTATTTGGTGAGTTCATTACCTCATTATTTGTAATGCATTGTCTGCACGTTCAGCATTTAGTGACTTTTCTACCTCCGTATTTGTAAAAAAAACTGAGGTAAAAAAACATCACCAAATACTCAATGTGTGCACCTGGCCTTATTGTAGTAGTGAAAACATATATGGGGTATGGGATTGGTGTGGGCAGTTGTCCCCGGCCTGCACTCTGTGTGTGCCCCTCCATTATATCCACTACATACATCATGATACATGCAGAATATCCTGATGGAGGGGCATACACAGTATGTGGAGGCAGACATTGGAAATATCCAAGATGGAGAGAGGGCCAGTGGGGCACAGTGTGCTGGGGTGTGTCACCCATGCAGTTTCAATCCTCCATTCCCAATCTATACATACACAGTGGATGTATTGGGAATGGAGACTTGAAACTACATAGATCAGATGCCCCAGAACACTTTGATAGAAGACACCCTTGTCCCCCCTCCTTTCACATAGTGTGCTGCCATTGCCCCCCCTTTCACATAGTGTGCCGCCATTGCCCCCCCTTTCACATAGTGTGCCGCTGTTGCCTGCTGCTATTGAACAGGTCGGCAGGCACCTCCACAGAACAGGTCACCGGTCCATCTCCATTCTTCAGGCTGCTGGACTCCAGCGTGGCCTGCAACAACGCCATCTGCCGTCACCATTACAGAGGACGCTCCTCTTTGGCAGACAGGTGTCCGGGACTCCCTCAGCCGCGGCGCACCCTGAATGTTGCTAGTACTTCCTGCCCAAGGCTGCCACCAGGAATTTTAGAGCCCCATACTGCTAACATTTTCGGGGCCCCTTCAGACTCTGCCTCCACCACAGCTCCACCTCTACCCACCGAAACTTCAGCAATAGAAAAAAGTTGCTTCCAGCATCACGTCCAAGAAATAAGGTTAAAAAACAAATTTTATTCCATAAGGGTAAAACCAGCACTAGGCCGGATGGACATCCACGAAGTATAAAACAATGTCTTATGGTACTTTCACACTTGCGTTGTTTTCCTTTCGTCACAATCCGCCCTTTTGGAAAACAGCTGAATCCGTTAACGGATTCCGCTGTTTCCCATAGACTTGTATTGAGGACAGATTGTGCCAAAAGGACCTGCGTTGCTTCCGCTGGGCGACGCTCCGTTGCTTCCGCCCAGCGGGAGGAACACAGCATGTAACGTTGTTTTGAGCAGCGGAATCCTCAGGATTTGACTGCGCATGCTCTTTTTTTTTTTTTTTTTTTTAAATCAAAAACTTTATTTTGTCTCGCGGTGGCCAAATGTTCAGCTGAGCGCTCGCCCGCCGGCATGCCCGGCCGCCGGCAAGTGACAGTGCTCAGCTGAGCGCTCGCCCGCCGGCATGCCCGGCCGCCGGCAAGTGACAGCGCTCAGCTGAGCGCTCGCCTGCCGGCATGCCCGGCCGCCGGCAAGTGACAGCGCTCAGCTGAGCGCTCGCCCGCCGGCATGCCCGGTCGCCGGCAAGTGACAACGCTCAGCTGAGCGCTCGCCCGCCGGCATGCCCGGCCGCCATCAAGTGACAGCGCTCAGCTGAGCGCTCGCCCGCCGGCATGCCCGGCCGCCGGCAAGTGACAGCGCTCAGCTGAGCACCCGCCCGCCGACATGCCCGGCCGCCGGCAAGTGACAGTGCTCAGCTGAGCCCTCGCCCGCCGGCATGCCCGGCCGCCGGTAAGTGACAGCGCTCAGCTGAGCCACCGGCCGCCGGCTATTGAGAGCGATCAGCTGATCGTTCACAATAGTCTGCTGCCGGTAACTGTAAAGAATAAAAAAAAAAAAAAGCTTTCCGTTGTTTTGTACGATCCGTAGCATCCGTTGTGCCACTATATGCAACGCATCCGTTGCATCCGTAACACAACGCAATGCTACGGAAGCCGTCCAACGCAAGTGTGAAACTAGCCTTACGCGTTTCACACCTAAAAGAGGTTCTTAGATTTAGGGGTACTTTGAACGCTGCGACATCACTACTGCGATCTTGTCAGGGTCAAATCGAAAGTGCCGCACATCCGGCGCCGGTAACGACGTCACAACGTGTAAAGCCTAGAAGCACCGATAAACGATCCCAAAAACGTCGAAAATCGGTGATCTGTGTAGTGTCGGTCATTTCCATAATTTCTTTTTTTTTTTTTAAACATATTTTATTTGATGTCAGCAAGCACATATCATCAATAAGAGAACATGTTGTTACATTCCATAAAATTTCTCCGGATCGTACAATGCTTCTGTTACATCATTTTCTTTTTCATTGTCACAACAATTTCATCTCCATAGAATTATCTTAACAATAATTTACTCTAACTTAACAACCTAACCTATTTGTTCAATTCAGTTGGTCCTTTGGATGCTTCCCATCTTCAGTGTCCCTAGTGTCCCTGCAATGTCTTCCATACAATACCAAGACGTGTGTTCAAATGCTTTAATTAACTGGGTGATTTCCGTCTGTGTGAAGCTTTGCTCAATAAATGTTCTCCACTTTTTGAAGAATCTTTTAGTGGACTTCTCCTTATGTTTCTCCGAATCCAGTTTGTCGTACATCATTATTGTTTTTAGGGTATCATCTATTTCTGTATTTCTCGGTGTCTGTCTTATCAGCCAATTCCTAAGTAGGCATTTCTTGACTACAAGCAATACTATGTGTATTACACCTGGAATGTGAGCACTTGCTCTGTCAGTTTCCGTAGGGGCTTCTATACAGTGAAACAAACAGGCCTGAGGGGTGACGGGTATAACTACTTTCCAAATCCTCAATATGTACGCCGCCGCTTCCTCCCATACCCCCCTCACCTGTGGGCATTCCCATATGCAGTGAAACAGTTTTGCTTTATGGAGTCCACATTTAGGGCAATGGTCCAAGAAATGCACTGGTGAGCTGCTATGTGGTATATTTAAAGGCGTATGTTGCGTTGTGTACTAGCTTAAATTGCATCTCCCTCCATTGTTCATTTATCATTACTTTCTTAACAGATTCCAACCCCCTTAGAATTTTATCATAGACGTCCGGATCGCCCAGAGCAGTCTCCCAGGTTTTAAATATTTGCTCTTTCCAGGGGCCCTGTACTTGATCTCTCTATCGTTGGTATATGATCGAAAGGGATTCATGTTCCGCTCCCTGACCAATCAATACATCAAAACTCCCCTTCTTCTCAGCTTTCCCAACCTCTTTTACCACTGATGTGTAATGTGTTGTTATTTGTAAATATTGTAGGTAATGGTGATTTTCCATGTTAAATTTTTCCGATACCTCCGTCCAGCTCAGAACTCTCCCCTCCTCTGTTTTCAGTAAATCACCCAACCTCCGTATCCCCCTCTGCTTCTATCCTTGAAATAATTTGTTTTGAGACCCTTGACTAAAATTTGGATCCTCCCACAACGGGATAAATTTTGAAAGACAATAAGGGAGTCTATACAGTTTTCTCAGTGCTCTCCAGGCCCCCACCGTGTCCTTTATTAAACAGCTATGTTTCACATACGTTGGTATTATTTCTAGCTTCATATGTAATACCGCTACCAAGTTTAAAGGGCTTGTTAGCTCCCTCTCCAGCTGAACATTAGAAAAGAAGCTTGTCCCATTGATCCAGTCTTTTATATGTCTGGCAAGTGCCGCTAAGTTGTACAATCTAATCATGGGCATTTGTACCCCTCCGTCTTTTTTCTGTAGACACAGCTTTGAGTAGGATACTCTTGGTCTCTTTCCCTGCCATAAAAATTTTACAAACGCTTTTTGCAACTTGTTGATATCGGTGTGTTTCAGCAGTAAGGGAATAGTTTGTAGAGGATAGAGCAAACGGGAGAAGCTGATCATCTTTATCAGATGTGCTCTGCCAAACAGGGACAGGGAAAGATTTTTCCACCTGTCTAGCTCTTTAGTTATTTATTCAATTAGGTGTGGATAGTTAAGTCTATATAATGACATTGAGTCTCTGCCTATTTTAATTCCTAAATAAGTGATGTAGTGGGGGGCTATGGCTACTTCTATTCCCTCACCTTGCCTATTTCCCAGGGGTGTCAAATATAGAATCTGACTTTTACTGATATTTATCCTGTAGCCTGAAAAGGAGCCAAAGTACGTCAGTTTGTCTATTACCTTCTTCAGATGGTTGTCTGGGTCTGACATAAATAAAAGCATATCGTCTGCAAAGCAGGTTAGTTTTATCTCCCTATTCCCCACCTTGATTCTTGAGAAATCTTCTGATTTTATTAAGTATTGGGTTAGTGGTTCAAGGGCCAAGTCAAACAGAAGAGGGGACAGGGGGCACCCCTGCCTAGTCCCCTTCTGTAGCTGAAAAGATTTTGACAGAAAGCCCATTGTGGAAATTCTAGCTTCAGGTGTAGCGTAAAGTGCCTCCATATAGTTCCGAAAAGTACCCATTATGCCAAATTTATCTAATACTAGCCCTAACCAATGCCAATTTACATTGTCAAAGGCCTTTTCCGCGTCTAAGGCCAATAACGCAGGGTTCCCCTTTATCAGGCCCGGTCTTTTTGTTCCATCTAGTACCGCCAACACTGTGCGAATGTTGAATACTGCTGACCTATTTTTAACGAACCCCACTTGATGTGGTCCTACTATCGATGGGAGGATCAATGCTAGCCGGTCTGCCAGGATTTTAGAGATTATTTTAATGTCTTGATTTATCTGCGATATGGGTCTGTATGATGAAGGGTCCGAGGGGTCTTTTCCTTGTTTGTGTATTATCTTTATATACGCCATATGGCCAGACTGTAGTAGAATTTTATTTTGGAGAGTGTAGTTGAAAACTTTTACTAAAGGGAGCATAACATCTTCCTGTAGTAGTTTATAAAATTCCCCCGTCATTCCATCGGGGCCTGGGGCCTTGTTATTTTTAAGGTTTTTCACAACTGTTCTCACTTCCTCCTCGTTTATTGGGGCATTTAACATTTCCCTGTCCGATTCCGTAATTGTGGGTAATGACAGATTGTTTAGGAAGATGCCTCCTTATGTGTCATTTGCTGGCCCTTGTTCATACAGTTTTTTGTAGAATTCTCCAAATATGTCATTGACTTTCTTTGGGTCATTGTGACTAGCCCCAGATGGGTCCCTCAAATGAGTTATGAATGTTAAAGGAGTTATTCCCTTTGCCATTCGTGCCAGAAGCGAACCTGCCTTGTTCCCGAATCTAAAATAATGGGATGCAATTCTCTGGCCCCTCATCCTCTCTGCCCTGTCCACCCACAAGTCAAATTCTGCTTTCTCTTTTATCCACTTGTTCCTATTACCAATAGATGGATTATTAATGTAATTTGTGTATGCTTCTCTGGTCCTTCTGCTGGCTTCAGTGTATGCTTTAGTTGTTTTGTTTCGCAATGCTTTCACATATCCCATTATTCTTCCCCTTAGTACTGCCTTAGCTGCGTCCCAGTATAAATGGGAATTTTCCTCATGCTCCTTATTATCCCATGTATATTCCTGCCACCACATTTTCACCAGTTTTTGGAAGATCTCGTCCTGGGTTAAGTGTTAAGGGAATCTTCACAGTATGTCTGTTCCCTTGGGGTAGGTTTCTTCTAAGTCTAGGAGTAATGGGGCGTGATCTGATATCACCAGATCTTATATGTTGATCCTCCTCATTTTGTTGAGTAGACCCTGTGTTAGTAGAAAATAGTCTATTCTAGACCATGTGTTATGGACGTGGGAGAAATGAGTGTACTCTCGGTCTGCCGGCTGTGAGTTTCACCAAGCATCTATTACGCTAGTATGTTCTGTGAATGGATTCAGCACCCTGTCATGTGTCCTGCCTACCATGCGTTTGTGTCCTGTGCCCGACCTATCTTCTCTGACGTTCATTACCGTATTAAGATCCCCTCCTATTATTATGTTCCTTTCTGAGTCCTCCAAAACCTGCCAACTTATGGAAGAAAATCTTATTACTCTCATTTGGTGCATATACATTATAGATTTTGAGTCGTCCACATGGGGTATCAAGCAAAGCTTTTTGTATTCTCCCATCTCCATCATTTTCCTGTGTTATTACCTTACAATTTGCCTGCTTGTGGAGTAGTATTAACACACCTGCTTTACTATTTTGGGCTGAGGATCCCATCACTTCTCCCACTCACATTTTGCACATTCTGGTGAAATCCTGATTTTTCAAATGGGTCTCCTGAAGTAGGGCAATGTCTACTTTAAGCTTCTTTAAGTGCCTCAATATCATTCGTCTTTTGTGTGGCGACTGCAGGCCTTTAACGTTCCATGACACAATTTGCATCCTTATATATTACTTGAAATCTTACTTCTTATCCTATCTTAACTAAAACCTTCTTAAAACCTGTCCACCGCGTCTCTCTCTGGTGGTGCAAAAAAAAGAAAAAGTCAATTAAACCAAGAAAATAACACTGCTATCCTATATCCTTTGTAGGAAATCACAGTTGCGGACTTTACTTTTTTCCCGCATGTATGTAGGGACTCCTACTGATCCCTCTTTCGCTCCTCAAAATATGTTCGCTTTCTTGAGCTTCCACACTTCTCTTAAAGGCATGCTAAACATAGCTTCAGAAATATATACAAGTATCCCCAAGCCCTGAGGACTGAAAGTAGGTTGAACCAGGGCCAGATTAAGGTTGGTGGGGGCCCCTGGGCAGAAAATCTGGTGGGGGCCCAATAACGTTAACAATTTTAGCCGTAACAGTAGAGCACGCACTGTAGCATTTAGATATAAATACTGCACCTCAGTCTCACATTCCCCCTTCTCAGCATACTGTGCCTTCCTCCATACTGTGCCCTCACACTGGCCACCATGCTGCCCCTTATCTATACTGCCTATGTCCTTCACTATACAGTCACTATACTGTACCTCCGTCTCACATTCCCCCTCCTCAGCATACTGTGGCCTCACACTGGCCACCATACTGCCCCTTCTCTATACTGTCTATCCCCTTCACTATACAGTCACTATACTGTACCTCCGTCTCACATTCCCTCTCCTCAGCATACTGTGCCCTCACACTGGCCACCATGCTGCCCCTTCTCTATACTGCTTATCCCCCACCACTACCCAGTCTCTATTCTATGCCCCTTACACTTTTCTTTCCCAATACTGTCCACTTTCAATTTTCTCCCACCATACTGCTGCCTCACACTTTCCAATGGTGCCCCCCTGATTGCTGTGCAGGGGCAAATATGCCGCATGCCCCCCAAAGGTACGCCCCTGTACAGTGTACAGGAGAATACATGAATGGTATTCGCAGGGCTGGCTCCAGGTTTTTGTGGGCCCTGGGCGAAAGAGTCTCAGTGGGTCCCATCCACACATAGACATGCACACATACATTCACATACAGGCATACATACACATATATATTTAAAGAGCAATTCACAAAAACACATATAAATAGACATAAAGACACATCATACATGAACACACAGACAAATTTTTATATTTTTATATATATTGTTAATATTGGGAAGCCAGCAACAGTCCCATTCACCTCCCCACTTGTCTCCATCCAACTCCTCCTGGGCATGTGTCTGTGCCACGCTGATTGGTGGCAGTCACTAACAGACATGGCCGCACATAGAGCACACTAACACCGATGTATATACACATCACAAGAGGGGCTGGGGACATACACATTACTGGGGGGGCATAAATATTACTAAGGAAAGGGTCATGGAGCAATGGGGGGCATACAGCTCTAGAGGGGGGCAGTGGCTCTGAGGTGGGGGGACAAACAGCTCTGAGGTGGGGGGGTGACATGCAGCTCTTGGGGTATACAGCTCTGGGGTGGAAGGGACATACAACTCTGGGGGTATAGTATTATGCAGCCTCAATATTCCTCCATATAGTATTATCCAGCCCCGATATGGCATTATGCAGCCCCGATATGGCATTATGCAGCCCCGATATGGCACTATGCAGCTCCGATATGGCACTATGCAGCCCCGATATGGCACTATGCAGCCCCGATATGGCACTATGCAGCCCCCATATGGCACTATGCAGCCCCCATATTACAATAAGCAGTCCTCATATAGTACAATGCAGACCTATATAGCAGTAGGCACCCTCATGTAGTATACAGCCCCCATATAGCACAATGCAGACCCATATAGCATTAGGCATCCTCACGTAGTACACAGCCCCTATATAGCACAGTGCAGAGCCAATAGCATTAGGCATCCTCACAGTACACAGCCTATATAGCACAGAGCAGACCAGATAATATTAAGCACCTTCACATAGTACACAGCCCCTATATAGCACAGTGCAGACCCTGATAGCATTAGGCATCCTCATGTATTATACAGCCCCTATATAGCAAAGTGCAGAGCCAGTTAGCATTAGGCACCCTCATGTAGTATACAGCCAGTATATAGCACAGTGCAGAGAACCAGATAGCAATAGGCATCCTCATGTAGTGTACAGCCGCCATATCATTTAATGTACCCCCATGGTCGTCTGGCCACAGTGATTGTACATACTCACTTCCCCTCGTTCCCCCGCTGCTCTGGTCTCCTCGGCGCGTCCATTGCTGTCGTTCGACCTATCAGCAGGCGCGCAGTGATGACGTCACCGTGCTCTGCTGCAGAGCTGTCAGAGTGCCAACAGAGACAGTGAGGAGAATCATGAGAGAGAGCCGCCCAATCTCATCATTGCTCTCAATTGTATCGGCAACTGCGATGCCGATACAATTGAAAGTGCGATCCTCGGCGGGGGGGGGGAGGCTGGTGACAGCGCTGGCACCGGGCCCCCTGACTAGCGGTACGCCACTCCTGCCACCGCGATTGGGCCCCCCGGCAGCTCAGGGCCCCGGCATTTGACCGGGTTTACTGTGATACAGACACCAGATGTTATACAATATACACATTATATGCCATCTGATGTGTGTACACAGTATATCACACTGCTCTGTACACTGGATGTGGTATACCATGTACACAGTATATCACACTGCTCTGTACACTGGATGTGGTATATAATGCACACAGTATATCACACTGCTCTGTACACTGGATGTGGTATACCATGTACACAGTATATCACACTGCTCTGTACACTGGATGTGGTATATAATGTACACAGTATATCACACTGCTCTGTACACTGGATGTGGTATACCATGTACACAGTATATCACACTGCACTGTACACTGGATGTGGTAAATAATGTACACAGTATATCACACTACTCTGTACACTGGATGTGATATACCATGTACACAGTATATCACACTACTCTGTACACTGGATGTGATATACCATGTACACAGTATATCACACTGCTCTGTACACTGGATGTGATATACCATGTACACAGTATATCACACTACTCTGTACACTGGATGTGATATACCATGTACACAGTATATCACACTGCTCTGTACACTGGATGTGGTATATAATGTACACAGTATATCACACTGCTCTGTACACTGGATGTGGTATATAATGTACACAGTATATCACACTGCTCTGTACACTGGATGTGATATACCATGTACACAGTATATCACACTATTCTGTACACTGGATGTGGTATACCATGTACACAGTATATCACACTGCTCTGTACACTGGATGTGATATACCATGTACACAGTATATCACACTACTCTGTACACTGGATGTGATATACCATGTACACAGTATATCACACTACTCTGTACACTGGATGTGATATACCATGTACACAGTATATCACACTACTCTGTACACTGGATGTGATATACCATGTACACAGTATATCACACTGCTCTGTACACTGGATGTGATATATAATGTACACAGTATATCACACTGCTCTGTACACTGGATGTGATATACCATGTACACAGTATATCACACTACTCTGTACACTGGATGTGATATACCATGTACACAGTATATCACACTACTCTGTACACTGGATGTGGTATACCATGTACACAGTATATCACACTGCTCTGTACACTGGATGTGGTATACCATGTACACAGTATATCACACTGCTCTGTACACTGGATGTGGTATCCCATGTACACAGTATATCACACTACTCTGTACACTGGATATGATATACCATGTACACAGTATATCACACTACTCTGTACACTGGATGTGGTATACCATGTATACAGTATATCACACTGCTCTGTACACTGGATGTGGTATATAATGTACACAGTATATCACACTACTCTGTACACTGGATGTGGTAAATAATGTACACAGTATATCACACTGCTCTGTACACTGGATGTGGTTTACCATGTATACAGTATATTGTGGCGCCCCTGAGGCTTCCGTCGCCACAGGTCATTGCACCCCATCAGCGGTGTGATGCCCCATTCTGGGAGAGGAAGAGAGTGAACTCCGGTCCCCTGGTAAATCCACACTACACCCATTGCTAGGGACACACAGGACCAGGGAAAGTGGCAGGCAACCCTCCCATGCTGCATGCTGAGAGGGGCTGTAAGACCCATCCCTGCTCCCATAGGGTGGTAGCTTAGCAACTGGGGAGGTGGGAGGAGACCAGAGAGCAGATAGAGAAAGGAAGGTCAAGTTAGTTTCAGTTTACCTCAGGGAGTGAGAGAAGCAGCATGTAGTTGGAGGAGAAGAACGAGAGAAAGGAGGGAGGAGGAGGCCTGCTGGAGGTAGGCAAGGAGGAGAAAGAAAAGAATGAAAGAAGGAAAGAAAGCTCCAAGTCAGCCAGGAGCAGAGGAACTGAAAGAGACGCTTCCTGGTGAAGACCCTGGGACCCAGAGGTCCAGGTGACACCACGTAGGAGACAGAAAGGGTCGCAGGGCCGCGGGTAGTCCTGTAGGTACCACGAGCAGTCCTTGTTGGGTACCGAAGCCGAGGGCCCAGAGGCGCTACGAGTAGCTGCAGGCTGCGGTGGCCTGGTCCACATTGACATCGGTGGAGTGATTAAGCTGCGACAGGGGACGGTCCCTAGAGACTGGAGGAGTGCAAAGACAATCTCCAAACAGTAAAAACCGAGGCCCAGGGACGTTGTAAGCTCCCAGGGCCAGAACCCATAGCAGACCTTCAGAAAAGGGGTAATCAGCCGACAGGTGACCCCCCAGCCTGGAGGCTGTAGTGGAGGCCAAGCCAGGGCCATCCAAACTCGGGCAAGGCTAGTGAAGACAGCAGAGAAGGAGACACTAAGAGAGAGGGTACCGGCTTTCACACTCTGAATCACCCAGAAGACGGAGGTCCCTGACAGCGGTCCCAGCAGTCCAAGGGTCCTGCCTGCCCTGACAAGAACTGTGAGTAAAGAACTTGAACTGCACCTCTGAAGTCGCCTCAGTTATTTCCTCTGCATAGACATTCACAAGCACCAACTGTGCCCCGGGCATTGCTCCACCTGTGGGGAGCAGTACCACCATAGCTGCCATCACATCATCCCGGTGGCCTCACACAGCAGCGGCGGCTTATTAGCCGCATACCACAGGTGGCGTCACGAACACAACCATTAACAAGCAAGCCACATATTCTACTGACACCCACCAGGGCCACGGAGCCGGGCCCAGCCACCACTGACTACCACCGGACTAGTCCGGCCCGGCACCGGGTGTCCCATAGCCCTGGGGTGGGTGAGTCAACTTTGGCGTCACGAACAGGATTTCGTGCCCGGTCTAACCGGGTACTGTGCGCCTGAAGAACCGTGTGACAGACTGTGTACTTTACTGAGAAACCACCGCCATTAGCGCTGCTGAGAGCGGGAAGAAGGGGGGCGTGCAAGAAGAAAGGGCGCGAAGAGAAGCCCCGCCCCCTTGTCCAAGAAAAGCGCGCGAAGCGGTGCCCGCCATAGAAGGCGGAGGAAGAAAAGATGGTGCGTGAAGAAGCTAAAAGGATGGACGCCGAGCAACGAGCGGCCAGAGGAGGAGTGGCCGAGCCGGGACACGCACCTCAGAACCGGGTTGTGTCCTGCGTCCTGGAGAGCGGAGAAGAATCCCTACAAGTAAAGATGAAGAGATGCTGAACTGTAGATAGCCCCTGTCTGCCCCTCATTCTTTTCGAAGACGACACCCTTTCCTGCTGTGTTTTGCCCCTTATTCTTTTTGAAGACGTCACCCCCCATGTTATGTGCTACCGGGCCACTGAACTGGAATGTGGGCCCCGGTGGAAGTGTATGTGGCATGTCATACCAGGCCACTGGACTTAGTGGCTGGTATGTTGTTTATGTGTCCTATGTAACCAGGCCATTGGACTTAATGGCTGGTTGATTATGTCATTTTGTTTGATTGAAAGAAACGAACTGCCGGGCTACTGGACTTGTTGTAGCCAAAAATGTAATTAGTTGCACCTGTTGTGCCCCCTACCAGAATTATGGGGGATTTGCCAAACCGTGCAATGGACTGGAAGTGCACACTTAGAGTTTTCTTTATAAGAAGTTCGCAACGTTCACTGATATGTGCCTCCCATAAAGGGAAGAAATGTTTTATTGTTTTATGTTTTGCATAACAAAAATTTTGCAGTTTCTCCACATGTTTTTGTTGTTTTTCAGCCCGAGGACGTGCTGGGATTTGCTGTGGGGGAGTGTGGCGCCCCTGAGGCTTCCGTCGCCACAGGTCATTGCACCCCATCAGCGGTGTGATGCCCCATTCTGGGAGAGGAAGAGAGTGAACTCCGGTCCCCTGGTAAATCCACACTACACCCATTGCTAGGGACACACAGGACCAGGGAAAGTGGCAGGCAACCCTCCCATGCTGCATGCTGAGAGGGGCTGTAAGACCCATCCCTGCTCCCATAGGGTGGTAGCTTAGCAACTGGGGAGGTGGGAGGAGACCAGAGAGCAGATAGAGAAAGGAAGGTCAAGTTAGTTTCAGTTTACCTCAGGGAGTGAGAGAAGCAGCATGTAGTTGGAGGAGAAGAACGAGAGAAAGGAGGGAGGAGGAGGCCTGCTGGAGGTAGGCAAGGAGGAGAAAGAAAAGAATGAAAGAAGGAAAGAAAGCTCCAAGTCAGCCAGGAGCAGAGGAACTGAAAGAGACGCTTCCTGGTGAAGACCCTGGGACCCAGAGGTCCAGGTGACACCACGTAGGAGACAGAAAGGGTCGCAGGGCCGCGGGTAGTCCTGTAGGTACCACGAGCAGTCCTTGTTGGGTACCGAAGCCGAGGGCCCAGAGGCGCTACGAGTAGCTGCAGGCTGCGGTGGCCTGGTCCACATTGACATCGGTGGAGTGATTAAGCTGCGACAGGGGACGGTCCCTAGAGACTGGAGGAGTGCAAAGACAATCTCCAAACAGTAAAAACCGAGGCCCAGGGACGTTGTAAGCTCCCAGGGCCAGAACCCATAGCAGACCTTCAGAAAAGGGGTAATCAGCCGACAGGTGACCCCCCAGCCTGGAGGCTGTAGTGGAGGCCAAGCCAGGGCCATCCAAACTCGGGCAAGGCTAGTGAAGACAGCAGAGAAGGAGACACTAAGAGAGAGGGTACCGGCTTTCACACTCTGAATCACCCAGAAGACGGAGGTCCCTGACAGCGGTCCCAGCAGTCCAAGGGTCCTGCCTGCCCTGACAAGAACTGTGAGTAAAGAACTTGAACTGCACCTCTGAAGTCGCCTCAGTTATTTCCTCTGCATAGACATTCACAAGCACCAACTGTGCCCCGGGCATTGCTCCACCTGTGGGGAGCAGTACCACCATAGCTGCCATCACATCATCCCGGTGGCCTCACACAGCAGCGGCGGCTTATTAGCCGCATACCACAGGTGGCGTCACGAACACAACCATTAACAAGCAAGCCACATATTCTACTGACACCCACCAGGGCCACGGAGCCGGGCCCAGCCACCACTGACTACCACCGGACTAGTCCGGCCCGGCACCGGGTGTCCCATAGCCCTGGGGTGGGTGAGTCAATATCACACTGCTCTGTACACTGGATGTGGTATATAATGTACACAGTATATCCCACTGCTCTGTACACTGGATGTGATATACCATGTACACAGTATATCACACTACTCTGTACACTGGATGTGATATACCATGTACACAGTATATCACACTGCTCTGTACACTGGATGTGGTATATACACAGATATACAATGCCCTGCACTAATCACACCTGGGCCTACAGGACCTCACATATTCTATATGTAATATGGGCCATATAGTGTAATGTGTGCTGCAGGCTCACATGTGATCAGTGCAGGATTCTGTGTAGTGATGTTTGTGCTGGAGATCAGTGTGAGTTATTGCAGGGGAGGGATGAGGCCGATGACCCGGCACTGACAGCCCGACCTGATCTGCAGCAGGTCACACTCCTGCAATAACTCACACTGGTCCTGCCGGCAGAGCTGCCGCTGACACTATGAAATCCCGTCCTGCTCCCTCCTCACTGCAGCCTCCTGCCCGGCACCATGATGGATGACATCACACTCACCATCATCCACCGAGGCCTCTGCTCTGGTCCTCCCACAAGCTCCTGTACGGCACGAAGAAAAAGCAGCAGGCGCGCCGTGACGTCATCCTTGCAGACTCAGCCCACACAGCATGCAGTGGGCGTGTCTGCAGCACAGTGATGGCCGGATTGAAATTCTTTAAGGGTACAGTGTGGTCCTAAACCTTAATAAAATGGTGCCCACACTGATGGTGGTGGGGGCCCCCTCAGAAGCTCTTGTGGTGGGGGCCCCTGGGCTGAAGCCCCGCCTGCCCCGCCTATAATCCGGCCCTGGGTTGAACCTCCACCCAGTATATAGAGGCTCATTCCCAGGAGAGATGAAGGAAAAAAAAAGAAAGAAAAAGGAAACAAGAGGAAGAAAGGAGGGAAGAATGGAGGAGGGGTCCAGAGGATGGGTATGGGAAGGAGAAGGATCATAAATGGGGAGAGGTGTGAATGGGATGGGGGAGTTGATTGGGACGGATTGGGTGGGAGGTAGTTTGTGGGTGGGAGAAAGTGTGTAGTCGGGGGGGGGGCAGGAGAGGGTTTGATTGTGGGTGGCAAAGGGGGTGTGGGTGGGAGGGGGTGGAAAGTAGTTTGTGGGTCGGGGAGTGTAGTTGGAGGGAGTGGGAGGGGAGTGTGGGTATGGGGGTAGAGGGAGGCAGTAATGTGTTGGAGGGGGGTGCGTTTGGGTGATGGGATAATAACGGGGTTGGGCAAGACAGGGAAAAAAGAAGAAGGACAGAGGAAGAAAGAAAAAGAAGAGAAAAAAAAAGGGAAAAGCGGGGGTATGGAGAGGGACTGTGGGTGTCTGCGTTATGGTAGAGTTAACGCTTTCAGGCTCACATCATGAACTCCAGACCCCCATACAAATCCCCTTCCCCCATCGCTAATTTACAAACAGCATCAATACTCCACATTAATCATCAGCAATTTTGCCCCTGTATGGGCTATTTTATGTCCTCACCCCCTCTGGGGAGTAGCATCCCCACTCTTCGCCAGAGGCGACGATTTTGCAAAAGTCTTGTCCACATAGCTTCTTGCCTGATCAGGGGCCGTGAATGTCTCTGTACCTCCTCCTGGGGCAAAGATTTTAAGGATGGCCGGGAATTGCAAAGCAAATTTTATCTTCTTTTTGAAAAGCTCTGTGCAGACATCACTGAAGGCTCTTCTTTTCTTTGTGACCTCCGCCGAATAGTCACTGAATATCAGAATCTTATGTCCTCTTACCACCGTGGGGGATGTCTTCTTCCGAAATGCTTGTAAGATGTTAGTTTTATCCACAAAGTTCAAATATCTGACAATCACTGGCCTGGGTCTTGGAGGTGTGTTTGCACTTGCGTGCTGGGCTGGGGGTCCCACTCTGTGTGCCCTTTCAGCCTTGAGTGTATCAGCAATCCCCAGAGCGTGAGGTATGTCTTCCATGCATATCCCCATTAGCTAGTGAGGGGTGATAGTTTCTGGGAGCCCGATGATTCTTAAGTTGTTTCGTCTGGAGCGATTCTCGAGATCATCAATTTTATCTGCAAGTTGCTGGTTCAGCCTGGTGACTTTTTGCAGCTCGGCCTGCACCTCTCCCAACTCATCCTCTGCAGTGCTGAGTCTATTCTCCACTGTAGCCAGTCTTTCTGATTGCTGTGAGATGGCTTCCTGCATTTGCTTCAGGGCATCAGACACTGTCTGCTCCAGCATTTCCTGAAGCTTGGGGGTTAACATCTTTACCACCTCATCAGCTAGGGACTTGTAAGAAATGCTGAGACCTGCAGTACTTATCTCCTGCTCACCCCCTCCCTCCTGCTGGGTAAGCTGATTACCAGGTTTATTGCTTTTCCTGGGCTTGGTCACCTCTGGAGCCATTTTAGCATTAGCCCGACTGCTCCTTTGGGCTGGGGAAGATCCCTGTCCTGCCGTCCCATTCTTGTGTACATACCTCTCCATTATGTCTGAGGGGCATGTGTGTCGCCCTGGGCAAGCCAGGGGACACAGGTCACACACCACCACACCCTACATCCCAGGTAGGAACATCTAAGCTAACCAAAAATTCTTGTTGCCTTCCTCCAGAGGCTGATGATTCACACCAGGGGGTGGGCCAGGCGGTTGGCTCCGCCCACCGAGGAGGACACAGCTCTGGAGGCGGGAGAAACCAGGCAGTTGAAGCCTAGCTGAGGGCTAGAGTGGAGTCAGCTGAGGGACGAGCTTGAGTAAACAACAAAGTTGAGTTTAGGAGGTGGAAGTAGAAGGAGTGGAGGAGTAGCCCAGGCAAGGCTAAGTAAACAGTTAAGTGAAAGTGAAGGAAGAAAAGTGGTAAAGGAGGAAAGCAAGTGAGGTGACAGGAAAGAAAGAAAGCCTGAAGGGTCTAGCTGTGTGTAGGACCAGGTCAGCAAGGTCAGCAACGGCGGTGACTGTCTGGAGGGGGACCGTTTGGAAGTTCCTGGAAGGACCCCGTTGGCTGTGTGCCCGGCGGTCTGGAGCAGTGTTCCGAAGGACAGTCAGCACCAGGGCAGGGGCCTCTCGGACCCCGGCAAGGCTTGGAGTCGCCATAATTTGCCGAATCCGTCAGTGAAGGGGACGTAGATCCCCCAACAACCAAGTCCCGATTGAAGGCAACAGCCCAGCCAGTATAGAAGAGACACCGCCACCGCCAAGGCACCAGTTTCTTAGGGCCAGTGCCTGCGGGCAAAGAGTAGAGCTCCCCCGGTCCAGCTTGAAGCCGGGGAGCGGGTTACCGGTGGGGACCCATCGCAACCAACCAGTACACCAAGGTGCAAGGAAAAGGGACATCACCGTCACCTACCGGGAGAGCAAGTGCAGCCGTCCGTGGGACCGTCTATCCAGCCGTTTGGTTTACCGTAAAAACTGTGTCAACGTCTCAGGCTGAGTGAGTACCACAGTGCCGCAAGGCACAGCGCTGCCCCCGCGTCCCTGCGCCCACCAGGCCCAGCATCTCCCGAACCATCACCGAGCCCCGGGATCACCAACCCCTACCCACGGAGGGGCAACATAACACCTGGCTGCTCCACATCACCATCCCCGGGAGCCCTGTATAGAGCAGCGGTGGTGAAATCACCACAACCGTGGGTGGCGTCACGGACAATAAACAATTCCCACACCCAACAACCCCCTTTCACTCACGGGCGAGGAGGGCCGCTCGAGAACCCCCGGGATCCGGCCTACAGCTCGAGCCACCACTGAGCAGCGGCCGCCGGACCCGAGCAGAAGGGGGTGAGCGTAGTGTTCTGACACCCTCCTCCCCGCCCGCGACACATGCACACTATCTTATCTCCTCTTTCCCACCTTTTATCAGCTGGTTTGTGTGCTTGTTACTGCAGGGGTCTTGATAAAGAAGCAGGAGCTCTTCTCACACGCTGCCTTCCATGGGAGCGCAGGACCCGGAAGTCCATTTCCATAATTTCGCTGCAGCGACAGGTACGATGTTGTTCCTCGTTCCTGCGGCAGCACACATCACTGTGTATGAAGCCGCAGGAGCGAGGAACATCTCCTTACCTGAGTCCCGCCTGCAATGAGGAAGGAAGGAGGTGGGCGGAATGTTTACGTCCCGCTCATCTCCGCCCCTCCGCTTCTATTGGCCGCCTGCTGTGTGACGTCGCTGTGACGCCGCATGACCCGCCCCCTTAGGAAGGAGGCGGGTCACCGGCCATAGCGACGTCGCAGGGCAGGTAAGTGCGTGTGAAGCTGCCGTAGCGAAAATTTTCGCTATGCCAGCTATCACATCTGCGACAGGGGCGGGGACTATCACGCTCGGCATCGCTACAATCGGCTAGCGATGTCACAGCGTGCAAAGTACCCCTTAGACATATCCTGCTAGATTTGCACAAGTAAGTTATGGAATAAAATTGGTTTTTACCCTTACTTCTTGGACGTGATGATGGAAACAACTTTTTTCTATTGCCGGACTTTGCCTCTCTGAACATGTAGCTGCCCTCCCTGCACCGTCCCCGAGAGAAAGGACCCAGGTGATGCATTTACAGGGTGAGCTCAGATTCTCCTCTGCATACTTATCTCCAACCTTCCACAATCCCTCCATCACCCTTGGAAAATCTCCAATTCTGCAAACAGTCCTCATCAACCAAAACATTAACCGCTAGTCATCATTCTGACAGCCTGAAAAAAGCTGCATGCACCGTTTTCCAGGACATCAAAATGACAAGCCCAAGACAGAATCGTCAGCCATGTGCGTATATCTAATTTATAAAGCTGTGTGTATATATGTATGTGTGTGCGTGTGTGTATTTGTATATATATATGTATGTGTGTGTATGTGTGCGTGTGTGTGTCCCCGCTAAAGGAATCCGCACCATCACATTTACAATCACGATATTTTACCCAGATGCCCCATTTGACTCAGTGAATGTCATAAACTACGTTTTGAGGGGAAAATTAACCCCATGCTTTACAGTTATTTGCCAAAAAACCTGCTTACATTAAAGTCAATGGAGCTGTGATTGGTTGCTATAGGCAACGAAAGACATTCTTAGTATAAGAAGCTTATGTGTGAGGTAATATGATTTCTGTGGAGAGACAGATAGAGACTGTCAGAGAGACAAAGAGAGAGAGAGAGACAGAGAAAGAGACAGCCAGCCAGGGAATGAAAGAGACAGCCAGCCAGGGAGACAAAGACAGCCAACCAAAGAGAAAAAGACAGCCAGCCAGAGAGAGAAAGAGACAGCCAGCCAGGGAGAGAAAGAGACAGCCAGCCAGAGGGAGAAAGAGAGACAGCCAGCCAGAGAGCGAAAGAGAGACAGCCATCCAGGGAGAGAAAGAGAGACAGCCAGGCAAGCAGAGAAAGACAGCCAGCCAGGGAGAGAAAGAGACAGACAGCCAGAGAGAGAAAGAGCCAGCCAGCCAGAGAGAGAAAGAGAGACAGCCAGAGAGAAAAAGAGACAGCATTCCAGGGAGAGAAAGAGACAGCCAGCCAGGGAGAGAAATGTGGGCTTCACACGGTACAATCTATCGTGCGATTGCACGAGCGATCGTACCCGCTCCCGTCATTTGTGCATCACGGGCAAATCGCTGCCTGTGTCGCACAATGTCGTTAAACCGCCATCACACGTACTTACCTGCTGAGCGACGTCGCTGTGGGCGGCAAACATCCTCTTCCTGAAGGGGGAGGGACGTTCGGCGTCACAGCGACGTCACACAGCCGCCGGCCAATAGAAGTGGAGGGGCAGATGAGCGGGACGTAAACATCCCGTCCACCTCCTTCCTTCCGCATAGCCGGTGGGTGCCGCAGGACGCAGGTAAGGTGTGTTCATCGTGGGGTGTCACACGGAGCACGATGAACAACCTGCGCAAATAAGATTAAACGATTTTTTAAAAATGAGAGACGAGTACACGATCCACGATTTATAACCGATTTGGAGTCGCACGTAGGTGTCACACGAGACGACGTTGTGAACGATGCCGGATGTGCGTTACGAAAACCGTGACCCCGACGACACATCGCATGATAGATCGTCTCGTGTGACGCCCGCAAAAGAGACAGCCAGCCAGAGAGAGAAAGAGACAGCCAGCCAGAGAGAGAAAGAGAGACAGCCAGCCAGAGAGAGAAAGAGAAAGCCAGCCAGGGATTGAAAGAGACAGCCAGCCAGGGAGAGAAAGAGACAGCCAGCCAGAGAGAGAAAGAGACAGCCAGACAGCCAGGGAGAGAAAGAGGCAGACAGCCAGGGAGAGAAAGAGGCAGACAGCCAGGGAGAGAAAGAAACAGCCAGCCAGGAAAAGAAAGAGACAGCTAGCCAGGGAGAGAAAGAGAGACAGCCAGCCAGAGAGAGAAAGAGACAGCCAGCCAGGGATTGAAAGAGACAGCCAGCCAGGGAGAGAAAGAGACAGCCAGCCAGAGAGAGAAAGAGACAGCCAGCCAGGGAGAGAAAGAGAGACAGCCAGAGAGAGAAAGAGACAGCCAGCCAGGGAAAGAAAGAGACAGCCAGCCAGGGAAAGAAAGAGACAGCCAGCCAGAGAGAGAAAGAGAGACAGACTACCTTTGTGGCGCCCTGGCCTAGCCAGGTCGTCACAGATAACATACAAACACCCCACGCCATTAGACAGGGACACCAGCCAAACACAAAATCCTTGTTGCCTCCCTCCAGTGTCTGATGTCCACACCAGGTGGGGCGGAGTCAAGCGGTTGGCCCCACCCGCCGAGGAGTTCACAGGCCTGGAGGCAGGAAAAGTGACAGAACAGTTTAAGGCTATGTCCGCACGTTGCTTTTTACCTGCTTTTTACCTGCTTTTTTGCTGCTTTTTCAACTGCAGCGTTTAATGCCAAAATGGTTGTGTTCTGCTTTTCAAGCAAAGTCTATGGGAATTTGGGTTTCTTGTCCGCACTATGCAGTTCAAACTGCTGCCTTTTTGTTGCAGAACTTTGGTCAAAAACTCAGCTTTGCAGTGCAAAACCCAAATGGCAAAAACAATTGACCTCCCCGCCCACGACAACTTGGCATCATGAACAGGATTGAACCCATCTACTTACCAGTAGAAGTGCGCCTTGTGATCTACGCCGGCGGCGTCCGGCCGAAAATTTTGAAGCGCCGCCATCTTGGCGCGAAAATCTCCCGCTCGAGCATCTTCTCCGAGCAGGGAAGGCGCGAAAGCGAAGCCCCGCCCCCAACAAACGGAAGTGCTGAAGAGTACCAAGGGGGGACGGGAAAAAGATGTCTGCGCCCGACGGAGCTGTTGGAGGAGTGGCGGTTGCAGCTCCCGCCGCACCCGTAGATGGAAACGGGATAGCCCCTGCTCCGGTCGCAGGAGCGGGAGGGGGCGCGGGTCCAGCGGTCGCCCAGGTGATGCCGTTCTCCCTGCCCTATGTGCCCGGTGCTACCTGGCTGCCGCAGTACGATGGGAAGCCTGATGCTTTGCAGGTGTTCCGGAAAAAGATTAGCCCGGTCCTCGATTTATATCCCTTGGCTGATAGGCAACGGGCAGCGGTAGTGCTAGGGCGCGGCTGAGCAGGAGGCGGAGACCTGGACCGATGCGGACTGGGCCTCAGTGACTACCATTTTAAAAAAATTACAAATCGCTTTTGAGACCCGCACCGAAGCGGAGCTGAGGATGCAGTTTTATCAGTGCCGACAACGGCCTGCGGACAATGTAAGAGACTATGCCCTGCGCCTGCAAACGCCCCCCCCTGATTGGCGAGACCGGTACGTCGGAGCTCGCCCCATCATCCCCCTGGCAGTGGACGGCATCCCGCTCATGGCCCTCTTGGACACAGGATCACAGGTAACCACTATACCATATACCCTGTACCAGCAGTATTGGGGCACTGACGAACTTGCCCCCTCTGATGATAGCCTGACCCTGATTGCAGCCAATGGACTCCCGCTAACCCAGGTGGGATACAAGCAAGTGACCCTGACTGTGGGACGTGCGGAGTTAAAGAATCAAGGGATGATTGTGGTAATGAATGAACCCAGTGACCATACCCCGAAAGTAATCTTGGGGACCAACGTCATGGAGCATTGTATGAGTGAGGTGCTGAATCTGTTGCAGCAGTTGGCCGCCACAGCAGGAGGGGGCCGACAGAGGGCTGTGCAGTGTGAGATCCGGGCCCTGCTGTATCGGCAACAAGTGAGCTCGACTGGCGGGGAGATTGGTGGAATGAGGGTGATGGATGTGGCCCCCTTAGTAGTGCCACCCCGGAGTGAAATGATGATCTGGTGCAGGGCAGCAGTAGGCCCTCAGGGGCGCGACTACCCAGCAATGGTGGAACCCATGCCTTCGGAACACTGGCCCACAGTGATGGCGGCCAGAGGGGTGGTTGACGTTAAAAAGGGGAGAGTGCCTGTAAGAGTGCTGAATTGTGGAGAGGAGGAAGTCAGGCTCCCCCGTTATGCTACACTCGCCAAGTTGCTCACCTTAGACCCTCACACTATTCACGAAGCTGTCCCTCCTACCTCGGCATCCCCTGTCAGTAGCCATACACCCTCTGCACAGTTGGAGGGGTGGTGCCAGGAACTGCACGTAGGTACTGAAACCACACCCACGCATCACAAAGAGGGGGTATACAGGGTAGTGCAAGAGTATGAGCAGGTTTTCAGCAAGCACCCCTTAGACTTCGGGAGGATTAAGGGGATTCAACACCATATCCCTACAGGCCTACACCCACCTATCAAAGAGAGGTACAGGCCCATTCCGCCAGCACACTATCATTGCGCTAAAGACATGTTGAGGAACATGAAGGAGGCAGGGGTCATTCGGGATAGTTGTAGTCCCTGGGCAGCCCCGCTGGTGCTGGTCAAGAAGAAGGACGGCACCATGAGAATGTGTGTGGATTACCGGATCAACCAGATCACACATAAAGATGTCTACCCTCTCCCCCGTATCGAAGAGTCACTAGCTGCATTGAGAACTGCTAAGCTCTTCTCTACCCTTGACCTTACTAGCGGGTACTGGCAGGTAGCGGTTGCGCCAGAGGACCGTGAGAAAACGACATTCGCCACTCCCATGGGACTCTGCGAGTTCAACAGCATGCCGTTTGGGCTGTGCAATGCCCCTGGAACCTTCCAACGGCTCATGGAGTGCTGCCTGGGACATCTCAACTTCGAAACGGTCCTACTGTACCTGGACGACATGATTGTGTACTCCCAGACGTACGAAGCTCATCTGGAACACTTGGCTGAAGTGTTCGCGTCCCTAGCCAAATATGGGATAAAGTTGAAGCCCTCTAAGTGCCACCTACTGAAACCCAGGGTACAGTACCTCGGACACGTGGTGAGCGCGGAAGGCGTCGCCGCAGATCCCGAGAAGATCACTGCCATTCAGGACTGGCCGAGACCGACCACGGTGAGAGACGTGAGACAGTTCCTGGGCCTGGTGGGCTACTATCGTCGCTTCATTAAGGGGTATATGAAGATGGCCGCCCCCATTCAAGACCTCCTCGTGGGACAGACCAAGGGTGGCAGGCCCTCTGGAACCCCATTGGCATTGGAAGCGAAACACGAAGAGTCTTTCTGCCAGCTGGAGACGGCCTTGACAGGGGAAGAAATCCTGGCGTATCCCGACTATAATCTCCCATTCATCCTCTACACCGATGCCAGTAATGTAGGCTTGGGAGCCGTCATGTCCCAGGTCCAGAACGGAAGGGAAAAAGTGATCGCCTATGCCAGCAGAAAACTCCGTCCCACGGAAAGGAACCCTGAGAATTACAGCTCCTTCAAGTTTGAGTTCCTAGCTCTGGTGTGGGCCATTACTGAGCGGTTCTGCCATTACCTCGCAGCCGCTAAGTTCACCGCCTATACGGACAATAATCCATTAACCCATCTGGACACGGCCAAACTAGGCACGTTGGAGCAGAGGTGGGTAGCCCGGCTGTCTAATTATGACTTCACGATCAAGTACCGAGCCGGCCGCAAGAACACCAACGCGGATGCGCTATCCCGGATGCCCCACCTATCGGATGAGGGACCGGAAGGCGACGATCTCGAAGAAATTGAGCTGCCCGCATTCCACCGGCCACCAGTCGAGAAGCTGCATGTCCAGCAGCAACAGGCGAGCCTGGACCCGCTGCCAAGTCAGGGATGGCAAGAAGCCCAAGACCAAGCGCCTGCTGTCCAAGTGGTCAAGACCATGATTGAACAAGGTTCCACTGGACTGGACCCCGCTGCTCCGCCTGAGGCCCAACGGCTGTGGAAAGAACGAGCCCGGCTGCATCTGGACCGGGGGACACTGTATCGGGAACTGATCAACCTGAAGACCCATGAGAAGGTTCGTCAGCTGGTGGTTCCCCAAGCAAGTGTGCCCACAGTTCTACGGGCTTACCATGACGGTGCCGGGCACTTTGGGTGGAAGAAGCTGGAGATGCTGTTGAGGGAGCGATTCTATTGGAGTGGGATGCGGGAGTCTGTGGAGGCCTGGTGCCGAGAGTGTGGTCCCTGTGCACTGAGAAGAAGGGACGAGGCCAGCCAGAAGGCCCCTTTGCGCCCAATCATTACTCATCAGCCGCTGGAGCTGGTCGCCCTCGATCACGTGAAGCTCACCCCTAGCCAAATGGGGGTACACCTATGCCCTGACCATTGTAGACCACTATTCAAGATTTATGGTGGTTGTGCCAGTCAAGGACCTGACCGGCCGTACCGCCGCTAGAGCATTCCAGGCCTATTTCTGCCGACCGCACGGGTACCCGGAGAGGGTGCTTACTGACCGGGGCCCGGCTTTTGAAGCGGAGGTGTTTCAAGAATTCTGCCAGTTGTACGGCTGCAAGAAAATTCGGACCACGCCTTACCATGCCCAGACCAATGGCATGTGTGAAAAGATGAACCATCTGGTCCTGGGTCTCCTCAAGACGTTACCGCTAGAAGAGCGGAACCTGTGGCCAGAAAAGCTGCCTGACCTGGTCGATATGTACAATAACATCCCTTCCAGCTCTACCAAATGTACACCAGGGTACCTGATGAGAGCTCGGCCAGGCCGGCTGCCAGTAGACCTAGAAGTGGGTTTGGAAGCTCCAGAAGCCCTCCCTTCGACTGCTGGATGGGACACTCGGCGGAGAGCACAGTACCGACAGGTCCAGGAGTACGTGGAAAGGAACCTGTGTCGGAGCCGGGAACAGCAGGAACAGTATTTCAACAAGCGGGCTCCAGCTGGCCCCTTTAAACCTGGAGATGTAGTGCTGAAACGAAAAAGAAGAATCCATAAGCTCGACGGCCAGTGGGATACAACCCACTGAATGGGAGAATGAGAAGGCCTACCAGATTAGTCATGACCAGGGGAAGACTTCGACCACGGTGTCCAGGGACCACCTGAAGAGGTGCCCATCGCAGCTGAAGGTAGCAGCTGAAGTTCCAACCCCCAGACCAACCGGGGAGAAGGAGAAAGAGGTGATCCACACAGTAATGGGTGATTTCCCAGCGGACTGGCCTACACAGAACGGCGCGGTGCTTATTCCGGTGATAATGTTCCCACAACCTGTGGAGGAAAAGGAGACGGAGGTGAACCAGTGCCCAGGGCTGCACCTGTACCCAGTCCCCCTGAGCCTCCGCCGGCCCCACATGGTAGACGGGAAGAGGAGCTGACTGCCTCCTCTATCCCCTTGCCCTCCACTGATAGCATTGGGCCCGGAAGGTCCACACGCCCCAACCTAGGCCAACCCCCGCTTAGGTACAGGGAAACTACCATTTAGGGGTGTTATATATTGAGTGTGTAAATATGTGATTGAATGACTTTAATGAACCGTGAACCTTCATCTGATTATCTGTGTGATTATTCCGGTCGTTGCCGGCAAGTTGTCCTCGGAGGGACCCTGTGTACTTTCCCCCCCCTGCATGAGAGACTACTCATGGACATGGCCGAGAACTGTCAGGCCACCCACGAAGTTGTGGGCTTGTAAATAAGTTGAGGGGTGATTTTCCGTCGGTGCCACCTCTGGAGAGGCAGATTGGAGGAAGGGCCCACAGCAGAGCAGGCTGGGGCCCGGCCACCACCAGGACCGGTGGCCATCCTCCGGGGGTCAGGGGTCCCCCAAGGACGTGGGGTCCCCTGAAGTGACAGCCGGGTGCGAGTAACCGTACCTGTTCCCGCTCAGGCAGCCTGAACCTGGACTGGGGTCAAGGGGTGCTGCCCACTTTTTAGGGGCAGCATCAGGGCTAGGTTGCTTGGGTGGGAGAGCGGAAGACATCCGTCCGTCCGTCCGTTATTATTAAAAATGTTTTATATGTGCAACGTTCAAGTGTCCTAACAAAAATGCGTATGTTTAAAATGTTTTACATGTTATTTATATCTTTTTACAGTTGAAAAATAAAACCGGTGATGGACGGGCAGCCCGCGGACGGTCTGCATTTCACCAAGGGGAAATGTGGCGCCCTGGCCTAGCCAGGTCGTCACAGATAACATACAAACACCCCACCCCATTAGACAGGGACACCAGCCAAACACAAAATCCTTGTTGCCTCCCTCCAGTGTCTGATGTCCACACCAGGTGGGGCGGAGTCAAGCGGTTGGCCCCACCCACCGAGGAGTTCACAGGCCTGGAGGCGGGAAAAGTGACAGAACAGTTTAGGAGTTTGAAGTGAGAGGAGTAAACACTTGGGTGTCTGGGTTTGTGGCCCAGGCACTGACAACAAGGTTGGCAGACGGTGGTGGCCGTCTGCAGGAGTGGTGGAGCAACGTGGAACCATAGGACCGGGGACGGGCGACGGCCCACCGGTACCGACCGGGGCACGAAGTGAAGCCAGCACACACCGGCAGGGCCATCGGACCCCGACCAGGCTTGGAGCCGCTGACAATAGTCAGATCCGAATGTGACTGGAACCCCAGGGGTTTCACAACAGCAAAAGTCCCGATTGAAGGCAACCGCCCATACCGTGAGGGTATACAGCTACCGCCTATGGCTAGAGACCCAAGGGCCAGCGTCTGCGGGCAAATGGGTTCCTCCGGTACCCATACACCGGAGAGCGAACTACCGTTGGGAATCCATAGTAGTCAGAAAGAGAACATCAAGGTGCAGGGAAAGACAGCCGCCATCACCTGTCCGGGGAGAAGCACTGCAGCCGGCTGCGGGACCCGTCCATCCAGCCGTTTGGTTTACCGAGGACTTTGTACCTTTCTTGCTGAGTGAGTACACCTGTGCCATCCGGCACCGCGCCGCGCTGTCCCTGCAACCCTGCACCTCACCGACCCTGCCTCCCCATCACAACATCACCGGGCCCCGGGACCACCGACCTCTACCCAGGGAGGGGGAAAACAACATCCCAGCTGCTCCTTACCATCGCTCCCGGGATCCCTGTCATCAGCAGGGGTGGTGCCTATCTTCACCACGACCCGTGGGTGGCGTCACGGACTAAATCCCCCAAACAAACCACCCCTTTCACTCACGGGCGAGGAGCGCCACTCGAGTCCCCGGATCCGGCCCACCGCTCGAGCCACCGAGCAGCAGCAGCAGCCGCAGCAGCGCCGGACCCGAGCGTTAGCGAGAGCGCATCAGCGTCGGCGTCCTCCCCGCCCGCGACACCTTCACGTATACACACACAGCTCTACAAATATACACACACAGCTCTACAAATATACACATACAGCTCTATAACAGGCACATCTCCATACACACTACACATTACCTCATCGTGCAGCTCCTGATCGGTGCAGGCAGGAGAGCAGAAACTAGGAGCTGCACGGAGGCTGCTGCAGCTGAATAACAGGACCTGCCACCTCACCAGTCATGTGATCAGGTCCTTCACCTTCTCAGCCTCCGTTCTGTTCCAGTATATTTCCTCCCCTGCTCTGCCCCGATCAAATAGATCAGAGCAGAAAGAGATGATAGCGCTCTATGAGCGACCCGGGCCCCCCTCATTACCCCGATTGCAGCCCCGTGCTGCTGACGTGCTGCAGGGCAGGCAGATGACTCAACATTTTTTAAATGTTTCATGCGGATTATAATGGGGGCAATTTACTTTTTGTAGCATGGGCCCCGTGGAGACTCGGGCCCCGGGCGGTAGCCCAGATTGCCCTGATTATAATCCGCCTATGCTTGTGTGTTGGTCCTATCCATGTGCTCTGGTCTACAAACCTCCAGCACCAGTCCTTCTTGTAATCAGAACTGTGGTGCTGTATTCTTGTTTGTTTCACTGGACAGAGGGCTGTATTTGGCATTCATGTTGCCCTAGGCACTTTAAGTGGTTGCGACCTTTACTGACAACTCACACTGAGTATATACACACGACATCTATGTAAGGGCGATCTACTCTGTAACACACTTGAAGAATTGCTAAACGTTAAAAGAATGAACATCTCCACTTGCTGCGCCCACGTTCAGTTTTTTTAGCTTCTTTTAACAGCTTCATTTTTTCCAAGTACACTAAGCAGTTAAAATAGGTACCTGAACCATTTTTCTGGCTGCTACTTGCAGGAAGTTGCTGACTAGTACTTGCTACAGTTTCAATTAAAAAAAAAATAAAAAAAAAATATGCCAATGTTTCCTAACCTGTCCTCCGCCTGAAAAACTCAAAACATTAGCAGATGTGTAAAACCATGGTGTGCACATACCCTAACATTTAACATACCCTTTAGATAGTGTTAAGGTACACGTACACAGACTACAGTTGACCTAACCCGGAGATAGACAGGTTCGGTCGACAGTCTCATTGTCAGGTAGATGAGGACACAGCATGTCCAATTTCAGACTGTGGATCCTTTTTATCTCTAAGAGCTGAGCCACCGCCAGAGATGTCTAGTAGCATCTGTCTCATAGAGCACACAAGAGCTCTCAACACAGTGAGTGCTCCTGTGTATGGGAGAGTCAGGCGAGATAGCTGACAGCCGAGTGATGGGACACCTGTCTATAGTGCATGGGAGAGTCAGGGAGGTAGCTGCCAGGCGAATGATGGGACACCTGTCTATAGTGTATGGGAGCTTTAATCAAAATACTTGTTTAGCTGACATATGGACTCATTGAGACAGATATACTTTTAGTCTGGCACACTCACCCTAATGATCTACTATCAAGTCTAATAAATAAAATATTGCTACATCTACATGACTACACCATCAGAACCAACGACAATTCACAGCTATATCACCAGAACCACCATCTGTACATGGCTACATCACCAGAACCCCCATCTGTAGATGGCTACATCACCAAAACCACCATCTGTACATGGCTACTTCAACAGAACCACCATCTGTACATGGCTACAACACCAGAACCGCCATCTGTACACGACATCACCAGAACCAACCTCAAATCACTATTATATCACCAGAACCACTATTGGGACTTGATTACATCACCAGAACCAACCTGAATTCAAGATTACATCACCAGATCCAAAAACAGCCCAACATATAATTTTATGGCATGAAACTGTAGCTCCTAGTATGTCTTTAACAATGGTAAGGAGATAGTAAGAGTTGTTACCAGCCATCATCAGACTGTAGACCATACAGAAACCACAGTACTGAGGAGGTGCAGGCAGTAGCACTATTAAACATTTAAAAAAATACTTTAACTTTTGGGAGCTATCATCTATGTTTTAGGTCCATTAATTCTGAGCACATTGGTGTGGGTCTGGATCCTGAGACCTCTCCCATAGAATGTTCAAAAAACCTCTTAGAACTGCACAAGTTAGGAGACAGGACTATGACTTTCACCTGCATCCGCTCTGTGCTCTCTACTAAATGACTTTTTAGCTGTAGTTTGGGGGTTGCTGGACCAGATTCCCCACTAATCTGCCCAGAATTATTGGGCATAAAACGTAAAACAAATTCTCCCAAAAGTTCAATTAGGCTATTTGCGCACATTGCGTATTTACATGCAGTTTCGCTGCGATCTGCACCGCAGCGTAACTGCATGCATCCTGCGTCCCCAGCATAATCTATGAAGATTATGCAGGAGACGTGCGCACGTGACGTCTTAGAGCGCAGCGCTTCGGCTGCTGCCCGAAGCGCGCGTTCTGAGAAGTGACATGTCACTTCTTTCCTGCGCTCTGCATGCAGCGCCCGCTCTGTCTATGGGACGGGCTGTAGTCAGAGCGCATGGAATCGGCTTTTTTTTTTCATTACGGACTCTTTCTGCAGCGATTTGAAGCGCACGTGTGCTGTTCAAATCGCTGCAGAAATTTCTGCACTGACAGTACGCAACGTGCGCACATAGCTCTTTGAGGTGCATTTACAACGTTACCAATAATCAGAAACCAAGTATTGGTCTAACTAAACAGGCTGTCAAATCACCTGATACACAAGCAAAATGTTTGTGAAATTATTTTTCCGTTTACATACAGAAACATTTATGGTTCCCCTACAAAAATCAAACACAGTTTAGCTTAAAGGAGTTATCTGGTCTAGAATGACAAGTCTACAGTCCGTCTATGTGTCACTCTATGACTGTAGACCTGTGAATCCTCCCAATGCACTGACGGCGGTCAGATATGCAATATGCAGACTCCCTGTAAGAACTCATCTAGTGTGTATGGCCTCGCTTAATGCACTTGTACTGAGCGAGGTGGCACCCCCTAGATGGGTTCTAGCTGGGAGTCTGCACATCGCAAACTTGACCGCCATGCCCGGCACAGACACCGAGAATACGCTGGAAAGATTCATAAATCTGCAGTCACACAGAGTGACTGCAGACTTGTCATTCTAGATCAAACCCCTTTAATATGTGCTTAAAAAAATCTATTTTTTAATATGCAAATGAGTGGACTTTGGTGCAGCTTGGGGTGGCCTATTCCTTGGTGCACCCTAGGCCCTTATATTTGCATATGAAAGCCAGTCCCTTGTCTTGATTGACATCGCTCACTTAGTAAGAGCGGTAAAATCAGACATACAAGCTGATATTAGACAGCACTCACTTTTACTAATGGAGTGTTACCAATAAAAAACAAAAGACTTTACAATACAGATACGGGGGTGTAACAGTGCACCGAAGTAGAGACCACAACAATGGTGCATCGAAGCACAGACCACGCCAATGATGCACCAAAGCAAAGACCACCCCAAAGATGCACTGAAGCAAAGACCATGCCAATGGTGCACTGAAGTTTCCCAAAAAAAGTTCCAATACTGCAATTCAGGAATCCATAAAAAGTATTTTATTTATTTCAAGTATCAAAACATCATATGAGTCTGTACATGCGTTTACAGACTCAACTGATGTTTTAATACTTGGAATAAATAAAAGAAAGAATTTTTATGGATTCCTGTATTGCAGTATTGGAAATTTTTTTGGGGAAATTATTGGACACACCTAACCGGCAGGTGACTGCAGACTTGGAACAGGAGGGATCGCTGCAGCAATTCATGGTGAGTGGAAATTAGTAAATAGTGTGAAGTGCCCTCATTTGCATATTAAAGGAAACCTGTCAGGTCCAATATGCACCCAGAACCACGAGCAGTTCTAGGTGTATATTGCTAATCCCTGCCTAACTGTCCCTGTATACACTAGCATAGATAAAGAGATCTTTAGAAAAAGTATTTCTAAAGATCTTTTATCATATGCTAATGAGCATGTTAGCACGCCCACAGGGGAGTGCTAACCTGCTATTCAATGCAGCATCACCATCGGTGACATGCGTACCTGTGTCCACTGTGTCTGTTGATGTGAATGCCTGGCAATTCCAGTCATGCGTAGTATGAAGCCAAGTGTACGTGTCCCGGCTTCAGACAAGTCTAGTGCACATGACCGGAACTTCCAGGCATTCAGATCAGTGGACACAGGTACGCATGTCACCTCTGGTGATGCTGCATTGAATAGAATGTAAGCACGCCCCTGTGGGCGTGCTAACATGCTAAGAGAGTGGACTAGTCGGAGGAATTAACGCCCTTGCAACTAGTCCCTGCACTCATTAACATAAGATAAACGATCTTTTTTCTAAAGATCTCTTTATCTATGCTACTAGATACAGGGATGGCTAGGTAGGAATTAACAATATGCATCCAAAACTGCTGGTGGTTCCGGGTGCATATTGCACCTGACAGGTTTCATTTTAATAATAGTAGATCTTTCTGTGAATACTAAAGAAGTGCTCTGGTCATTTTTTCCCCTATACCTGTTGTGAGACTGTGACCGGGGTTATCTATGACGGCCGGTATGTCTCGCCCCGGTTGTGCTCACTCCATGATAGAAAGTAAATCCACTCTAGGGTTAATGCTGTTTCCCTACAGGCTGAAGGAAGGGTTAAATAGAATCAGGAACAAGGGCTGGTGTGCCGGGTGTGGGGGAGTGAACACAACTCCCTGAGCTCTCTGCTGGAGAGGCACATGTATATTGTTGTGGACTTTTGTTTGGACATTAAAAAACCGTGTGCTGTGAACCTTAATGCCTGGATCCCGTGTCTTCTGCTGCGCAGCCGACCGTGCTACCTCACATATGGTGGAGAATCGGCGGGCATGACAGCCGGTGAGGTGTAGCATCCATCCCTGGTGACCCAGCAGCACATGTCCTGGATTCGAGCGGCTATACTACAGCCCAAACCCGGCGACGCCATGGAGGACATACTAAGGCAGCAGCAACAGACTAATGCACAGCTACAAGAGGCTAATGCACAGCAGCAACAGACCAATGCACACCTGCTCCGGGCGTTGGAACGTCAGCAGCAATCCTTACAAGCGCAGGAAAAAAGGCACCAAGAACAGATGGTTCTCCTGGCCAAGTCGATCCGTGCCGGACCGGCAGCAACAACCCCGGGACCGGGTGACGACGGCAGCGTCCGGAAAGCGGTGAGACAAGCGTTGCAAAAGATGACCCCGGGGGATGATGTGGAAGCGTTCCTGGCGGTGTTTGAGTGGGTGGCCGAGTGGGAAAAGCTGCCGACCCCCCAGTGGGCTGAGGTATTGTCGCCCTATCTGACGGGGGAACCCCAAAAAGCGTACCTGGACCTCTGTACCGAGGACGCCATTGACTATGTGACCCTGAAAGCCGAAATACTGGCTCGGTTGGGGGTGAATACCTATGTACGGGCTCAGCGGGTAAATCAGTGGTTCTATGAAGAAGCCAAACCCGTACGCTCCCAGGCCTATGACTTGTTGCATCTTGTAAAAAAGTGGTTGCAGCCTGACACTCTGAGCCCGGTGCAAATGGTGGAAAGGGTAGTAGTGGATCTTTTTGTGCGCACTTTACCCGTCACCGTTCAACGGTGGGTAGGACAGGGTGACCCGAGTACCCTGGACCAATTAGTGTCCCTGGTAGAGCGGCATGTGGCTACGCAGGACTTGATACGGGACACTGAGACTTTGCGTACCGCCCGTCGGCCCTCCAAGCCTAGGGCCAAGGACCCACCGCTGACACCGGTGCAGGAGTCCCCTACCGTCCCGACTGAGGCCGCGGCCGCCATTCCTGAGGTCCGGAAGGTTCTGTACCCTAAAAGACAACCCGTCAAGGGGGTTTCCGTCCCCATTAGATGTTGGCGGTGCCAGCGGGTGGGACATATGGAAGCCCAGTGTCCACTCACCACAGAGCCCATGGATTGTGGGGTTACCCGGCGGGGTTCAATGTATGCTCAGGTGGTGTGTACCGCTGACCTGGTCTCCCCAGAGACGGAGCCCCACTTGTGCCAAATACAGGTGAATGGATGTCCGGTTACAGGATTGTTGGATTCCGGAAGCTTAGTGACCCTTGTGCGATCCACCTTGAGGGCTAAAGTAAAGGCCACAGGACGTACCGTGGGGGTGGTTTGCATACATGGGGACCGCCGAGACTATCCCACGGGGACTGTCACCATCACAGCACCTTGCGGTCAGGTGCAACATGAGGTGGGACTTCTTAACACTCTTCCTTATGACGTGATCCTAGGAAGGGATCTGCCCTATTTTTGGACTTTATGGAAGGGACCCCCTAAGTCTCCTCAGATATTGGTCAGTCCGGGACCTGAGCCCTACAATCCTGAATCCGGCACGCCTGCCGTAGGGGTCCCCATGATAGGGACAGAATGTGAACCCGATAGGTCGCCCCTAGAGGTATTGGCAGGAGAGGCTGAGACGGTCGAACCCATCCCGGAGTTGGAGGCGTCCCCGGATACGTTTGGGACAGCCCAACTCCAGGACCCTACGTTAATACATGCCCGGAGTCGGGTGACAGTAGTTGACGGGGTGGCACAGCTGCCCGGTGCCCAGGAAAGGTACCCCCATTTTGCCCTTAAGCAGGATTTACTCTACCGGGTAGATGAAATACGGGGCGTGGGGGTAGAACAGTTGGTGGTGCCCCAGCCGTATCCCCGGCGGGTCCTCGACTTGGCTCATAAACACCTGATGAGTGGCCACCTAGGGTCAAGAAAACGCAGGAGCGAATATTGCAAAGGTTCTATTGGCCCGGGGTCTTTGGGGAGGTAAAACGGTTCTGCGGAACCTGCCCGGAGTGTCAGCTTACCGCACCCCTGACCCATTTTCGCAGTCCGTTGGTACCGTTACCCATTATAGAAGTCCCTTTTGAACGGATAGGGATGGATCTGGTGGGGCCCCTCGTAAAGTCCGCTCGAGGGCACCAACACATCCTAGTGATCGTTGACTATGCCACCCGGTATCCCGAGGCGATACCTCTCAGACATACTGCAGCAAAGCTTATAGCTCGGGAGTTGTTTGCTGTGTTCTGCCGGGTGGGGTTGCCCAAGGAGATCCTTACGGATCAGGGGACCCCATTCATGTCTAAAGTGACCAAAGAGCTATGCCGGCTACTCCAGATCAAGCAGTTGCGTACGTCTGTGTATCATCCTCAAACGGACGGTTTAGTCGAGCGTTTCAATAAAACCCTGAAAACCATGCTCAAAAGGGTGATTTCAAAAGACGGGAAAGACTGGGATATGATGCTTCCCTATTTGATGTTTGCCATCCGTGAGGTGCCACAGGCATCCACGGGGTTTTCGCCTTTTGAATTGTTATACGGGCGACATCCCCGGGGATTGTTGGACCTGGCAAAGGAAACATGGGAGCAAGAGCCCACCCCCCATAAAAGTGTGATTGAACACATTTTGGGTATGCAGAACCGCATAAGTGCGGTCATGCCAATTGTGAAGGAGCATTTACAGGAGGCTCAGGCCGCGCAAAGCGGCCGCTACAATAGACAAGCCACCGTGCGGACCTTTAAACCCGGGGATCGGGTGTTGGTATTAATCCCCACGGCGGAGAGTAAATTCCTGGCTCAGTGGCAAGGCCCCTACGAGATAAAGGAAAGAGTCGGGGTGGTTAACTATAAAGTGTTGCAGCCCGGTAGGCGGAAACCTGAACAAATATACCATGTCAACCTATTAAAACCTTGGCAGGAACGGGAAAGCCTGATGGCTGTTTTTTCCCCATCTCCCTCCTCTTCGGGTCGTTCACATCTGGCTCCAGCGGCCTCCGGAGAGGACGAACCGGAAGTAAGGATTGGAGAAGCCCTCACCAAGACTCAGAGGCGAGAGGCCAGACGGTTGGTTCAGCAGAACCCCGATGTCTTCTCCGAGCTGCCCGGTAGGACCAGTCTGATACGACATGATATTGTCACCGAGCCCCACCTGAAGGTACGCCTGAAGTCATACCGGGTACCGGAGGCTCGACGACAAGCCATATCGGAGGAAGTAAAGACAATGTTACGCCTGGGGGTCATCGAAAAATCCCAGAGTGAATGGGCTAGTCCGATTGTCCTAATACCAAAACCCGATGGCTCCTTAAGGTTCTGCAATGACTTTAGGAGATTGAACGAAATATCCAAGTTCGATCTCTACCCCATGCCCCGGGTGGATGAGCTGATTGATAGGCTGGGACAGGCGCGATATTTTACCACGCTCGACCTGACCAAGGGGTACTGGCAGGTGCCACTAACGGAGTCCGCCAAGGAGAAAACCGCTTTTGTTACGCCGGAGGGTCTCTTCCACTATGTTGTCTTGCCTTTTGGGTTACATGGCGCTCCGGCCATGTTCCAGAGGTTGATGGACTTAGTGCTGGAACCCCACCAGGCGTATGCATCAGCGTACCTGGATGACATCATTATTTACAGCTCCGATTGGCAGACCCACTTGGAACAGGTACAAGCGGTGGTGGACGCGCTTCGAACAGCCGGATTGACAGCCAATCCCAAGAAATGTGCGTTGGGACTCACGGAAGCCCGCTACTTGGGCTACGTGATAGGCCAAGGAGTGATTAAGCCCCAAATTAACAAGGTTGAGGCGATCCAGAAGTGGCCTAGACCACTGACCACGAAGCAGGTTAGGGCCTTCCTGGGTATCATGGGGTACTACAGGAGGTTTGTAAAGGATTTTGCGGGACTATCAGCCCCCTTGACGGACCTTCTCAAAGGCAAGAAGTCCGTCATGGTGCGCTGGACTCCGCAGGCCGAGG
Source organism: Anomaloglossus baeobatrachus (assembly GCF_048569485.1). NCBI lineage: Eukaryota > Metazoa > Chordata > Amphibia > Anura > Aromobatidae > Anomaloglossus > Anomaloglossus baeobatrachus. The sequence continues at coordinate 198,126,806 of NC_134355.1, read as the reverse complement.
ACTCCTTCCGGGCCCTGAAGGGGGTCCTGTGCGGACAGCCCGTTCTTGTACACCCTGATTTCCGGAAGGAGTTCATAGTACAGACTGACGCCTCAGAGGTTGGCCTGGGGGCAGTGCTGTCTCAGGTGGTTCAGGGGGAGGTACACCCCGTCACCTTCTTAAGTAGGAAGCTCACCCCTCCCGAGCGGAATTATAGCGTAGTGGAGAAGGAGTGCCTGGCGATCAAGTGGGCCTTGGAGTCCCTACGCTATTACCTGCTGGGACGGCAGTTTCGCTTGGTGACGGATCACTCTCCACTGGTCTGGATGAGGTCCGCCAAGGAACGGAATGCCCGGGTTACCCGGTGGTTCCTTTCTCTGCAGAACTTCCGGTTTACGGTTGAACACCGGGCCGGTAGGTTGCAGGGCAACGCCGATGCCTTGTCCCGCGGCCCGTGTTTGATGGCGGGAGTTCAACCCCGCACGCTTGAACTGAGGGGGGGGGTATGTGAGACTGTGACCGGGGTTATCTATGACGGCCGGTATGTCTCGCCCCGGTTGTGCTCACTCCATGATAGAAAGTAAATCCACTCTAGGGTTAATGCTGTTTCCCTACAGGCTGAAGGAAGGGTTAAATAGAATCAGGAACAAGGGCAGGTGTGCCGGGTGTGGGGGAGTGAACACAACTCCCTGAGCTCTCTGCTGGAGAGGCACATGTATATTGTTGTGGACTTTTGTTTGGACATTAAAAAACCGTGTGCTGTGAACCTTAATGCCTGGATCCCGTGTCTTCTGCTGCGCAGCCAACCGTACTACCTCACACTGTGTAAATGTTCATGTAGTGTAATGTCTGTAATAATTCACTCACTGATCGCTGTTTTCCCATGTGCCTGACTCCAAAATAACATCACATCCACAGCTCGTCTCTGCAGACTTCCCTCTTCTCTTCTCCGATTTTCTGCAGCACATCCGAACACAGTGCCCTGAAAAATAACAGTCATTATAATGTTCCTGAATAAAAATAACCACCAATGCTGTTCCTTAAATACGACCTATGCTGTGCTTCTGAAAAATATAATTGCTTCTCACTGTTTGCCCTGTAAAAAATATTACTCCACACTGTGCCTCTTAATGTACATGAGATGGCACACTATCTTTTCCTATAAAATATTCCCATCACACCGTCCCCACATATATACTATAAATACGGAGAAAAATAAATTCTCTGATTACCTTACTATCTATTGCACGGACACTGTGATGCCAGACAGAAGGAAGTAAAAGAGTAGAAATCCAGCAATCGACCTTCATTAAAATTCCACATTTATGCACAAAGAATTTTAAAAAATCCATAAGACGGTAGTACAAAATCCAGGAAAAACAAAAGGGATCAAAAACAGACGCGTTTCGGATACTATTCCTTAGTCATTGTTTCAGAAACAATGTTTCACATGTATCTAATTAGTTTATTTGATGTTATTTGGTTGGATTCAAAAATTAATTGCAATTGACCAATTTTGATCTATTACATTTTTCAGGAAGTACCTTTTTTGGATATTCCCTTTCTGTAAAACATTTAAACAGATTCTGACTGTCTTTAGAACAGTAGTGTTTTTTTCTCAATAATATTGGCCAACTGGAGTCCCTGCCTCAAGAGTAAATTGATGCCAACTCTCCCAGTGTAGATTGTTAGTTGATTGTGGTTTCCTGTACATATCTGTATGTAGACATCCCTGTTCTTCAATGCAAATATGTTAGATCCAAAAAATGTATACCGTACTTTTATATTCAACTCATGTGTAAAGTATAAACCAATATCATTATTGTTCTAAATATACAAAACCCAAAATAAATAAGTGTCAACATCCAATAAAATTAAGACAATTCCATAAGATTAACCGATCGGCAATAAATCTCCCCATATATATATATATAATGTGACTGTTGGAAAATAATCTTAACAAAAAAGTGTATATTATCCTACCACCCAAGAAATAAATTTGCAAAAGTAGGTGCATATGTAGTCCCCCTGGTGTTACCCCCTATTTGGTGGAAGAAGGTTCTGTCAAAGGTAAATTACAGATAAACTATGTTACCTCACTTCCGATGCTAGGTGTGTCACACTTGACAGACAGTCCTGTAATTTCCAGCTGTAGAAGGTAGCAGCGTTTAGCTACACAAGCTGTTCTCTGACTTTCCCTTTTTCCCTGCTTGGTGTTTATCTCTTTCGGACCCTGCAGATTTCCTCATGTTTTCAGCTGTTATTCTTCAGCACTTCCCTTTATGTCTTTAAATACCCTCATTCCCCTTTACTCTGTGTTGGTTATGGGTATAATACCTTTAAGGCTATGTGCGCAAAGTGCGTTTTTGCGCGTTTTTTGGGTGCGTTTTTGCTCAGAAAACTGCATGATTTTGCTTCCCCAGCAAAGTCTATGAGTTTTCATTTTTGCTGTCTGCACACAGCGTTTTATTGTAGCTGCATTTTTGTGGTGGCCACAAAAACGCAGCATGTCAATTATTTTTGCGTTTTTCACTGCGTTTTCCATCCATTGAGTTCAATGAGATGTTCAAAAATGTAATGAAAAACGCAAATTGCAAATATAGCTGCGTTTTAGTGCGTATCTATGACTAAAAACGCAGCTATAAACGCAAGGGGTGGGTAGTAAAGTGACATGTGCAGGAAGAGGATTCCTTCTGTTGGTAAACACAGAAGCGTGAATCCTCCCGGTACCGCCACCGCTGCTTCCACCTCCTGTCCGGTGGCAGCAGCTGCGAAATCAAAAGTGAACAGTAGAAAAAAAAATCTCATACTCACCTGTCTGCAGATTCCCGCTGCCATGTCCGCTCCCAGCTCCTCTTCCCAGTACCGCCACTCCTGCTCCGGCTGTGTGCAGACTCCCGGGCACGTTCGATAGCTGCAGGACCTGGCGGTGATCACCTGATGCGGCACCTGACGCATCAGCTAATCGTAAGTCTCGCGGTGACTCCAGCTTTTTACCACCTGGCCGGCTTAAACTATCAGCTGATGCCGTCAGGAGACCGCATCACTGATTACCAACAGCTGCTGGAGCGATCGGACGGGAGTCTGCATAGATGTGTGTATTTATTTTTTTTTTGCACTGATGCATCAGCTGATTGTATAAATGGCGTTTATACAATCAGCTGAAGTGTGATGTGATTCACGTTCTTGAACCTGACACATCATCTGATCGCTTTGCCTTCCAGCAAACCGATCAGATGATATTGGATCCGGATTGGACGGCGCGGGATCCTTGACCCAGGATTACTGCGGAGGGGGGGTGTCTTTATTTCAATAAAGATGGAGTCACTAATTGTGTTGTGTTTTATTTCTAATAAAAATATTTTTCTGTGTTGTGTTTTTTTTATCTTTACTAGAAATTCATGGTGGCCATGTCTAATATTGGCGTGACACCATGAATTTCAGGCTTAGGGCCAGCTGATAATATACAGCTAGCCCTAACCCCATTATTACCCAGCGAGCCACCCAGCATCAGGGCAGCTGAAAGAGTTGGATACAGCGGCAGAAGATGGCGCTTTTATGAAAGCACCATTTTCTGGGATGGCTGCGGATGCCAATCCCCAGCTGCCTAGTTGTACCTGGTTGGACTGAAAAATTGGACGAAACCCAAGGCATTTTTTTTTTTTAATTATTTCATGAAATTTATGAAATAATTAAAAAAAGGGCTTCCCTATATTTTTGGTTCCCAGCTGCGTACAAATAAGCAGCTGGTGGTTGGGGGCAGCCCGTACCTGCCTGCTGTACCTGGCTAGCATACAAAAATATGGCGAAGCCCACGTCTTTTTTTTAGGGAGCAAAAAACTCCTGCATACAGTCCTGGATGGAGCATGCTGAGCCTTGTAGTTCTGCAGCTGCTATTATTATTATTTATTTATAGAGCACCATTGGTTCCATGGTGCTGTACATGAGAAAGGGGTTACATACAGAATACATATACAAGTTTCAATAGACAGACTAGTACAGAGGAAAGAGGGCCCTGCCCTTGCGGGCTTACATTCTAAAGGATTTTTGGGAGGAGACAGTAGGTGGGGTGTAGGTTGGGCGGCAGCTCCGCACGGTGGTGGGGCGGCAGCTCCGCACGGTGGTGGGGCGGCAACTCCGCATGGTGGTGTGGCAGTGGGGTCATTGAAGACTATAGGCATTTCTGAACAGAAGAGTTTTCAGTTCCGTTTGAAGTTTGCAAGTGTAGTAGATAGTCTGACGTGTTGAGGCAGCGAGTTCCAGGAGACTGGGGATGCTCGGGAGAAGTATTGGAGTCGGTTGCGTGAGGAGCGAATGAGAGAGGAGGAGAGCAGGAGATCTTGGGAGGACCGGAGGTTACGTTATGGAGTGTAGCGAGAGATTAGTTCAGAGATATACGAAGGAGACAGATAATGGATGGCTTTGTAGGTCAGTGTTAGTAGTTTGAATTGGATACGATGGAAGATTGGGAGCCAATGGAGGGATTTGCAGAGAGGAGAGGCGGGGTGGTATTGAGGAGAGAGGTGGGTCATTCGGGCAGCAGAATTAAGGATGGACTGGAGACGGGCGAGCGTGTAAGCAGGGAGACCACAGAGGAGGATGTTGCAGTAGTCAAGGCGGGAGATTATGAGAGCATGCACTAGCATTTTTGTAAATTGAGAATTGAGGAAAGGACGGATTCTGGAAATATTTTTGAGTTGAAGACGGCAGGCGGTGGTGAGGGATTGGATGTGTGGTATGAAGGACAAGGCAGAGTCAAAGGTCACTCCGAGGCACCGAACTTTGGGTGCTGGTGAGAGCGTGATGTTATTTATTGTAATAGGTAGATCAGGTAGAGAGTGTAGGTGAGACGGAGGAAAGATGATCAGTTCAGTTTTGGCCACATTGAGCTTTAGGAAGCAAGAGGAAAAGAAGGAAGATATAGCCGATAGGCACTCTGGGATTCTGGACAGCAGAGAAGTGACATCTGGACCAGAGAGGTAGATCTGAGTGTCATCGGTATATAGGTGGTACTGGAAGCCGTGGGACTTTATGTGTTGTCCCAGGCTAAATGTATAGATGGAAAAGAGTAAGGGTCCCAGGACAGAGCCTTGAGGGACACCAACAGAGAAATGGCGGGATGAAGAGGTTGTGTGGGAGTGGGAGACAGTAAAAGTGCGGTTGGAGAGGGATGAAGAGATCCAAGAGAGGGCGAGGTCTCTGACACCAAGGGAAGAGAGGATCTGTAGTAGCAGGGAGTGGTCGACAGTGTCAAAGCCTGAGGACAGGTTTAGAAGTAGGAGTATAGAGAAGTGGTTGTTAGCTTTGGCAGTAAGTCATTCGTGATTTTAGTCAGGGCAGTTTCAGTGGAATGATGTGGATGGAAGCCGGACTGTAGGTTGTCAAAGTGAGAGTTAGAGGAGAGGTGGGAGGAGAGTTCAGCATGGACATGCTGTTCCAAGAGTTTTGAGGCAAACGGGAGTAGTGATATGGGGCGATAGCTGATAGTAGAGGTTGGATCGAGGGAAGGTTTCTTTAGGATGGGTGTGACTGTTGCATGTTTAAAGGCAGAAGGGAAGGTACCAGTTGTTAAAGATAGGTTAATGAGATGGGTTAAGGCGGGAATAAGGATAGTGGTCAGGTTGGGGAGGAGATGGGATGGGATGGGGTCAAGTGCGCAGGTGGTGAGGTGCGCTTTTAAGAGAAGATGTGCAAGCTCTCCTTCGGTGATGGTGGGGAGGAAGTTTACGGGGGAGGGGCAGAGATCTGTTATATGAAGGGGTTGTGGTGGTTGAGCAGAAAAGACTTGTCTGGTTTGGTCGATCTTTTCTTTGAAATGTGTAGCAAATTCTTCTGCAGAGATGAGGGAGGTTGATGGGGGCAGCGGTGGGCGAAGGAGGGAGTTAAAAGTATTACATAGCTGCTTGGGGTTGTGTGTTAAAGAGGATATGAGGTTTCTGAAGTAATCCTGTTTAGCAGAGGTAAGGGACAAGCGAAATGTGTGAGTTGCATTTTTGAATGTGGTGAAGTCTTCCTGGGAGTGCGTTTTCTTCCAGCGCCGCTCTGCAGCCCTAGACACTTGCCGAAGCTTTTTAGTGAGGCTGTTGTGCCAGAGCTGTCTATTGATTCGTCTCACTCTGCCATGCACAAGAGGAGCAACTGAATCAATAGCTGATGTGAGAGTGGCATTGTAGAAAGTGGTGGCACTGTTTGTGTCGTGGAGTGAAGATATGGAGGACAGTGGTAGGACAGAGTCAGAAAGGGTGTGTATGTTGATGTGTGCAAGGTTTCTGCGGGGGTGTGCTAGGTGCTGGACAGGGGGGGCAGGTGAGGAGGACAGGGATGAAAAGGTCAGTAGATGGTGGTCAGATAAGGGGAGAGGGGAGGTTGTGAGGTTAGATAGAGAGCAGAGACGGGTGAAGATAAGGTCTAGTGTGTGTCCATCTTTATGGGTGGCAGAGGCGGACCACTGAGTTAGACCAAAAGATGAAGCGAGGGAGAGGAGTTTGGAAGCCGCTGACTGGTGGGTGTCAGTGGGGATGTTGAAGTCACCCATGATGATAGTGGGGATGTCAGCAGAGAGAAAGTGTAGAAGCCAGGCAGAGAACTGGTCGATAAAGGCAGTGGTTGGGCCCGGGGGTCTGTATATGACGGCCACTTGGAGGTTAGAGGGAGAATAGATGCGGACAGAGTGCACTTCAAAGGAAGGCAGGACAAGGGAGGGTAGAGATGGGATTGGGTTGAAGCTGCAGTTGTTAGAGAGAAGAAGGCCCACTCCTCCGCCCTGTCTATTGCCAGGATGAGGAGTGTGGGTGAAGTGGAGGCCGCCGAAGCAGTAGCATAGCGCAGCAGGGGAGGCAGTGTTGGAGCGTGTCAGCCATGTTTCGGTGAGGCCCAGAAAGGATAGATTGCTAGAGGTGAAGAGATGATGTGCAGTTTATTACAGACAGAACGGGTATTCCAGAGCGCTCCAGAGAGAGGGGGGGGGGCAGAGTGGGTGAGAGGGGAATAGATTTTATATTGGCGAGGTCGCGGAAGTTACTAGTTGGTGGGGAGCGATAGTGGGGTGATAAAGAGGAATGTCCCATCTGTTGGGGTCCAAGATTGGGAGATATGTCACCATCAGTAAGAAGAAGTAGAGAAAGGGAGAGCAGGTGGGAGAAGGAGAGTGGACGGCATGGTCTGCGTGTTATTAAGAGAGAGCTGAGATTTAGGAGCAGGTCAGCAGATGAGGACAGGTGGGGAGGTAAGAGGGAAGGCGAGATAAATAATTGGAGAGTGCTGGTGTTTGGGGATAGCAAAGGAGAGCGAGGAGGAGTGGAGCAAAGACTGTGAGGGCATAGGTGAACATGATGAGGATAAGGTTTACAAATGGGAATTTGGAAAAAAAATAAACAACAAAAGGAGAAAAATGCAAGCGACAGGCACACAGCTAAAGAGGTAATGCTCACCTTCTGGTCACTTCTGGTACATTTCTGGAATACTTCTGATTGCCCACTTAGAAAATCCCACATGCTCTCCTGCATACACTAGTGGATGAAGTATGCTGAGCCTTGTAGTTCTTCTCCCCAGCCTCTCCTTCCAGCATACAGTCCTGGATGGAGCATGCTGAGCCTTGTAGTTCTGCAGCTGATGTCTGCTCTCCTGCATATGTGACGCCCTGGCAAAGCCAGGTTGTCACAGAAAGAGTTAATCCTCCTTGGTAATCTGATCTCACACCGGTGCAGCAGGACAAACCACATCCCCCAGGGTAAGAGAAAAGGAGAGCAGAGGGGAGGGGCTGGAGCAGAGTGTTTGGAGACACAGACAGAAGAGGAGTCTGGAGTTGTAGCTCCCAGGCTGATAGTGAAGCGTGCTCCGAGAGGGCCGGGACAGGCTGTGAGTGAGGAAGGGGCCAGAGGTAGCCGGGCAGGGTAGTGGCCCCCCGGTACCTGGGTGACCCGGATCACTGCAGGGGAGTGTATTCCCCGTTCCCGGCTGAGGAGAAGGAGGAAGAGAGTGGAGAGAAAGGCACCTGGCTGCAGGGAAAGAACAACAGGAGCTGCTGCACCGTGTGTGGGACACTAACACCCCGTACCGAAGGCTGCGGACACCGGCGATTCCTAGTTACCAGTGACTCTGTGTGAACTACTTGTGAGTACGCCCGTGCCCTCGGGCACCGCACCGCAGCACTGCGCCCTGCTCCCTGCTTACCCCATCACCGGGCCCCGGGACAACCAACCCCCTACCCACGGAGGGGAGATATAACAACCAAGCTGCTCCCTGTCACCGCTCTCGGGATCCCCATAAAGAGCAGTGGTGGTGTCAACAAATCACCACAACCGTGGGTGGCGTCACGGACAATCTCCCTTAACAAACCCCCTTTTACTGTGGAGCCTGGGATCACAGACCGGGTCACGCCACCGTGATACCCACAGAAGTGACCTCGTGGCCCGTATCTGAGTACCCCCTGGTCCCCGGGCGTCACACATACACTAGTGGATAGAGTATGCTGAGCCTTGTAGTTCTGCTCCCCCTGCCTCTCCCTCCAGCATACAGTCCTGGATGGAGCATGCTGAGCCTTGTAGTTCTGCAGCTGTCTGCTCTCCTGCATACACTAATCGAGAATGAAGAACATATTGAAGAAGGAAATAACATCAGACCTTTTTTTTTCAACAATCGTTAATGGCATTGTTTACTGATAAAAAACGCATAAAAACGCAGTGAGCAAAAACGCACCAAAATGCAGCAAAAAACGCACCAAAATGCGGTAAAAACGCATGTGTTTTTTGCCGCTTTTTTTTTTCGGGGGTACGTTTTTGTACGTTTTTTGCCACAAAAAATGCACAAAAACGCAGCATCAAAAAACGCAGTGTGTGAACTTAACCTAACAAGCCCTCAGTGCAAGCAATCGGCTTGTAATCATCTGGAGAAACTTTGTTGTTATTGAAGTTCCTCTTCCTGAGTCATCTGGAGAAGTTATTTGATTACTTTCCCCTATGTGTTTTCCCTGTGTGTTCCTTAGAGCTTAGAGTGCTTGAATAAGTGCTCATCCCATCCATTCCCTACCTAGGGCCAATTTCAGGGTCAACCAGGGTCAGGTATCTGGCTCGGCGTATAGGTTCAATACCTATCTAGGGTGGTGAAGAAAGCCAGGTACCAGCGGTAGGTTTGGTCAGGGGTCACCATCATCTTCTTCCCTAGACAGAGGGTTTCCCTTCCATTTCGCTGTTCACTTGGTACTTCCCCATATCTAGCGTGACACCAAGGGATCACATGACATTATATCCCCTCCTTCAGATATAACTGACATCCAAAGAAAGTGAGAGTTGTGGCTGCACTCTCACTTCTTCTGGATGTTTAATTTGTGGGGAGGAGGAACAGTGAAGTGGTCGATGATTGGATCATGTAACATAATGTCACACAAGCCCCTAAAGAGCCAGTGCTAACACCACTGGAACCCCATAAGGAAAACATGGATTTCTCTGCAATAATACATTATTACCCCAATTAGCTGCAGCAGACGTCTCCTACGACATTGTCTGCTGCAGCTAATCGGTAAGATCAGCTGTTCTCCAGTCCTGTTGTGACCACGCGCGCACCTGCGGTCACAACAGATCTGAAGAAGCGAGGGCGCATGCACTGCCCTCTCATGCACCGCCCTCTCATGCACCATAATACTGTGGGCTTCAGAAACACGGCGCCGGAGATGAGCGCTATGCGCAGGCGCTAACTCCAACGCCGTGTAACTGAAGATTAGAAATTTACATACAGCCAGTGAGAGGCAGGAACAGGCGGCGGGGGGGCGGGGATACACGTGCATAACCCGCCCGGACATTAGCAGAGAGGTGCACACGTCAATCAAAAAGTGCATGAATTTTCAAACTTTATAAAGTTGAATTTCACAGCCTAAACACCCGAGCTGCCCACGAATGGTATGTACACAATGTGCCTGATAATGACACTACTGCACTGGCTGCACCTTATACACGAAAATCCTGATGTTTGGTTCCCTTTAATAATGTTCTCCAACCAGTCTGCTTCCTGGTTTTACTTACAGCAAGGATGGGCTGCAGTGTGTACATCGCCCAGGCCAAAAACTAATACTTTACCAGGATACAGCTAAACCCCAACTAAATGGAGGCATCACAGGTGCAGGAGGAGCAAATCACACACACACTTCCATGAAATGGAGGGGGCGACTGCTGGATGATACAACTGCACACTGATGGCTTGTACAGAGCACTGTTCACACATGCAGATAACACAGTCACAAGCCTGCAGCATATTAGATGATGCCCATACTATTAGATCAGGCGGGCTGCCAAGCCGTACCCCACCTGTGTATCTGTCACGCTCCCCGGATCCCGGCGCCACCTGTCACTCACCGCCCCGGTCCCCGGTCCTCCTGCCCGCGGCTGCCCCTCTAACTCCCCCTCCTGTGCGTCCTCCATGCCTCCTGTCCGCCGCTCCTGGCATCCCGCTGCAAGCCAGGACTCTCTGCCTGGCTCCCCTGCATCTCCTCCACCTTCCTCTCTGCTTCCTGCACTGGTCTCCGGCACTCAGGCCTCGCGCATTGGCATTAGGGTGCGGGCGCGCTCACTCACCTCTTCTTAAAGTGCCAGCGTCCCTGGAACAGGATATGGCTGATTACAGGTACAGGGTATTTAAGACTTCCTTTTCCAGGTGGGCGGGGCCTGTTCAACGTGTCCCTGTAGCTAGGTGTTCAGTTCCCTCTGTGCTTTGTACCCAGATTAACCCTATCTCTTCCGCAGAACCCGTCTGCCGTCCTGACTGTGTCCAGCTTGCCGGTTTCCCAGGAGGTGTCCCGGTGACTGTCTGCTGTGGATCCCGCCATCTTCCATCAGCCTGAACCCGTCACCGATCCTGGATTCCACCTGGATACTTCAGCCTACATGTCCCGCTGGATCTGGACCCCGTCTGCTGTTACAACTCGGCACCTGTACCCGGTTCCAGTCATCCGTCCTGCCTACGGTTCCCGTTGGACTAATAGTCATCTCTCGTAGAGACTTCTGAAGGACCCGTACTCCGTACCCCTAGTGTTCCGGCTACCGTGCATCTAGGCCCTCTGGAGGGGTGATCGGATAGTCCCTGTATAGGGGTTCACTCCGGGTTGCCTCTCTGGGGGAGTCTGGTGCTCGGCCCCGTGGATCCACCCCCAGGACGTTACAGTATCATGCAGGGACAGAAACTCTAAAATGCAATGCCCAACAGAACCAGGCTGCTTCCTGGTATAATGTCTCCTAACCTGGACCTCTTCCTGAAATAATGTCACCATTCTGTAATAATGTCCTTCATCCTGGGCCCCTGTATTTAATGTCCCCCATCAGGGACCCATTGCTATAATGACTTCGCCCATGCTGGCCCTTTCCTATAATAATGTCCGCCTTCCTTGACCATTTTATTTATTAATGTCTCCCATCATAGGCCTCTTCCTGAAATAATTTCACCATCCTGTAATAATGTCCCCCATTCTGGCTACCTTTTTTTTAATAATGTCCCTTAGCCTGGCCCCTTTATTTAATAATATTCCACATCCTGGGCCCCTCTCTCGTATAATGTCACCCATGCTGATCCTTTTTCTGATATATTATATTCCATCATGGGCACCTTTCTCATGTAATGTTCTCTTTTCTTCTGCAACATGTTTAAAAAAAAAAAGAAACAATTCTTACCTTACACCAATTCCACGATGTGTGGTATCCTCTTCTATAGCCAACACAGAAGCCAGTGGCTGACTTCGCCACATCCTCCACATTCAGCACATGATGTTACTGCCATGTGCTGTCCGTGACAGGTACATCAATATCAACTGCTGACCTCTGATGGCCCAGTGGCATGTTTTGCGGTACAGGGAGCCAACAGGTCTCTTTGCTGAAATGCATTTCAACTGAATGTGTAAAGGAAGCACATCCAGCTGAAACTGCCGCTAGCTTTGTCAGTCCCCCCTCCAGCACGGGCCCGATGCAATCTCTGCGACCTAGATTGTTATGCCCCTGGTTATCCACCTATGCACCAGCCCTCAAATCCCTCATGGCACATATTGCTCTCCCTGGGTGGGATATAGCTGAACACTCAGGAAGAACTCAGAATTTATATGTGGCGCCCCTGACCTGGTCAGGCACCACAGAGTATTGCACCCATGCGGGAGCAATGCTTCCAGGTAATCTCCAAAGGCCAGGATGAGGTGCACACACAAACATATAGTGATCAGGCTTCCCACATCACCAGAGGGGACCCTTGAGTAGCCAGAAGGAGTTAACTTTCAATTCCCAGCTAGGGGTGTGTTCAGGGGCTGGTTGCTAGGAAGCAGGGCAGAGAGAGAGAGGAAGAAGTTGAAGTGTGAGGAAGCAGGGCAGAGGAGCTCTAGAGTGTGAGACAGGTCCTGAGGAGTGCAGTAGCTGAAAGCGGGGGAGAAAGGAGTACCGTGGGTCGGCCTGAAAACCATCCAGAGAGAGAAGGGTGGCTGAGTACGGAGATCCCGGTATCCGAGCACACAAGGGGAACTAGATCCCCAGTACAGGCAGCAGATCATCCAGAGCTGCTTAACCTACAGGTGGGGGTACTTCATGCCCTCACCACAACTACACAGCGCTTGAGCCAAGCAGCAATCTCCGGGCCCATAAGGGGACAGGGCCAGAAGCCATCCCACCAAGGCCACGCTGCCGGCAGACGAGCCAGAGAGAGGGGAGCAGGGTGGTAACAGCTTCCCTGGAGGGGTCCTACCACGCTTCAAGCAAAGGATCCTCCTAAAACAGAAAGAGTGCAAGGAAGGCGAGTGGACAGCTACCCTCAGAACGGCCTCCTGGAATTCCTGGTTCCACCTGGTTATCACAGTGTCGCCCGGGCATCTCACCGTGACCTCCAAACAGTGAGTAAACACGTTGAAAGACTTCTTGGACTGTGTTTGAGTCATTCTGCGACCTGTGGTCCCACACACATACACCGGGGCCTGGGGCTTGCCTCACTCTCAGGGGGCTAATATACTGACTGCACCCACCATCAGCCCCAGGCATCCCTTAATCTGCAGTGGCGGTCCCCGCTGACCGCAATACTGAGAGTGGCGTCACGACAATCCTAAAAGAAGGTTCCCTACCTGTGACCAGACTGTTCCATCCACGTGGAGTCCCTGAAGGTACTGCACCGATACATACTAGCGGGGCTTCACAACTTCTGGCGTCACGAACAGGATAAGGACTAGACCTGTTCAGACAGGTGACCGTGTGCCTCAGAGGTCCGACCGCAAAAATTGAACCGCCGCCATATTGCCATCTTCAAAAGCGCGCGCTGCAGCCCGCGCGAGGGAGAAGAGCACTGCCCACGAAGAGGTGTGGCCGCCCCAGAACCCCCACAATTCAGAGAGCGTTCTGATCCAGGAAGTGGAAAGGGAGCGCGCAGATTTTTGTTTTTTTTTTTTTGAAGAAAAATGGACGCTGCAGGAGGTAATGCCCCTGGTCAGGGCGACGCAGCCCAAGCGATGCCAGCCCCCGTCGCGCTGGACGCAGCAGCGCCTGGTGCCGGTGCCGCGGTCGCAGCCGCGCCGGCTGAAATCTCCCCCATAATGCCAGTTTCCTTGCTGTATGTCCCAGGAGCGCAATGGCTGCCCCAATATGCCGGTAAAATAGACACGCTGACCGGGTTTAAGAAGAAGATCAACACCCTGCTAGACATGCACGCGATGACTGGTAAGCAGAGGGCCGCTGTGGTGCTGGGACAATTGACTGAAGCAGCAGAATTGGAAGCTGAGTCCTGGACCAATGATGACCGGAGCTCTGTTGAGACCATCTTTGCCAAACTAGCAGCTGCTTTTGAACACCGCACCGAGGGAGAGCTGAGGACGGACTTCTATAACTGCCGGCAGAAGCCCCAAGATAGCATAAGAGCCTATGCCCTCAGGCTGCAGGCTGCACTACGGGCTCTCAAGCTGGTGGACCCTGTCAGTGATCAGGAAGGAAACCGGATGATGAAGGAACAATTCTTGCGGGGCCTGCGCTCCCCTGAGGATGGGAAGCAGATGAAGCTGTGGTCCCTGGAACACCCTGACGTGGACTTTGCCATTCTGAAAGACAGGGCAGTGAAAGCACTCCAACCTCCTGTGGACACAGACCCCGTCGCACCAGCATGGCCTGCCAGTTCCACGGCTGCAGGAGCGGAATCCTCCTCGCAGGCCCTGGTAACTGCAAAAGGACTCAACACGCCAGCAGAGACCATAAATACACTATCCTCCCAGGTGCAACAGCTCACTAAGGACGTCGCACAAATCCTGAAAGCAATGCAGTTGCCCTCAGAGACCAAAGTCCCTCATCGGATCCTGCTAGCTGACAACCCAGAGGACGTCCCTTGGATGCGGAGGAGAAGAGGTCCCCCAACCCGAGGCAGGAGCAGTGATCGCTATGACTCATCTGGACAACCCATCTGTCGTCGTTGCCAGGAGGCAGGACACTATGCAAGGGCCTGTCCTTTAAACGAGCCAAACCTGGGGCCGGGGGCCAGTCCTCAGGATTAAGAAGATCAGGCCCAAGTCGCTGCTGTGATCAGTACGTGGGTGGACGTCCTGTCCTGTCCATCGTCCTGGACGGGATCCCTACCCCGGCGTTATTGGACACCGGCTCTCAGGTCACCACGATCCCGTATGTCCTTTATCGTAGGTTTTGGTCGGACGACGATCTCCGACCACCGGACCCCTCCCTCACCATCTATGCTGCCAACGGACAACCTATAGACCAGATCGGGGTCAAAGAGGTAACCATAAAGGTGGGAAGGCAGGAAATGAAGGGACAAGGACTGATTGTTGTGGACACTGATATTAGAGAAAGGAACCCGCAAATGATTTTAGGCACTAATGTCATAGAAAATTGCCTAGGGGAAGTGTTGTTGTTGCTTCACCAGATTGTTGAAGGTGCTGAGGGCAGGTCGCAAAGAGCCTTGCAAAAGGAGATCCGAATCATTCTGAGGAAGCAACAGGTAAAACAGACTGGCGGTGAGATTGGTAGTGTACGGGTGATGGATGCAAACCCCATTGTGATACCCCCACGGAGTGAAATGATGATGTGGTGTAGAGCAGCGGTAGGTCTCAGAGGACAAGATTACCAGGCTGTACTAGAGCCCACTCATTCAGACCACTGGCCCACGATTCTGACAGCCAGGGGGGTGGTTGATGTACACAAGGGACGAGTGCCTGTACGAGTGTTGAACTGTGGGGAGGAGGAAGCCAGACTACCAAGGTACGCTACCATAGCCAAACTGTTTACATGCTCAGATGACGCCATAACACCTGTAGGTCCCCTGACACAAGCTGACTCAAAAGAGGGCGAGACCTCCCAAAAGCAGTTAGAGGATTGGTGCCAGAAACTACACGTGGGGACTGACTCTACACCCGACTACCAGAAACATGGGGTTTACAGGGTCGTGCAGGAATACGAGCAGGTCTTTAGTAAGAACCCACTAGACTTTGGTAGGATCAAAGGGGTGCAACATCACATACCCACAGGCAGTCATCCTCCCATTAAGGAAAGACATAGGCCTATTCCACCAGCCCATTACCAGCGCACAAAGGACATGCTGAAAGACATGAAGGAGGCAGGCGTCATAAGGGACAGTTGTAGCCCCTGGGCGGCTCCCCTGGTCCTGGTAAGAAAGAAGGATGGCACGATGAGGATGTGTGTGGATTACAGACGGATAAATCAGATAACACACAAGGATGCCTACCCTTTGCCAAGGATAGAGGAATCCCTCGCTGCCTTGAAAGCCTCTAACTACTTTTCTACCCTAGATCTTACTAGTGGCTACTGGCAAGTATCTGTAGCAGAAGAAGATCGGGAGAAGACGGCCTTCACCACCCCAATGGGCCTCTGTGAGTTCAACAGCATGCCATTTGGACTCTGCAATGCCCCCGGGACCTTCCAGAGGCTTATGGAATGCTGCCTAGGGCACCTCAACTTTGAGACCGTCCTGCTCTACCTGGATGATGTCATCGTGTACTCCAAGACCTACGAGGACCACCTGAAACACCTGGCTGAAGTCTTTGAAGCGCTATCCCGATATGGAATGAAGCTGAAACCATCCAAGTGCCATTTACTGAAGCCAAAGGTCCAGTACCTAGGTCACGTGGTCAGTGCAGAAGGAGTAGCACCGGACCCAGAGAAGGTCACAGTCATCCAGGAATGGCCCACACCTACTACCGTCCGGGAGGTACGTCAGTTCCTTGGCTTGGTAGGCTACTACAGAAGGTTCATCAAGGGCTACACGAAAATGGCAGCGCCTTTGCAAGAGCTCCTGGTAGGCCACCCAAAGAAGAGAGGAAAGATCTCCGGCCCGCCATTTCACTGGGGAGAAGCAGAAGAACACTCCTTCAGACAAATGAAAGGGGCCTTGACGGGTGAAGAGATCCTAGCCTACCCTGACTACGGTCTGCCATTCGTACTGTACACAGATGCCAGTAATGTGGGACTGGGAGCAGTGCTTTCACAGGTGCAGGGAGGCAAAGAGCGTGTGATTGCTTACGCCAGCAGGAAGCTCAGGCCTACTGAAAGAAACCCGGAGAATTATAGCTCATTCAAGCTAGAGTTCCTGGCCATGGTATGGGCTATCACAGAGCGGTTCAAGCACTACCTGGCAGCCACCAAATTCACTGTCTTCACGGACAACAACCCCCTGACCCACTTGGATACTGCTAAATTGGGTGCCATGGAGCAGCGTTGGGTAGCCTGACTGGCGAATTATGACTTTACTGTCAAGTATCGAGCTGGCCGCAAGAATGGCAACGCAGATGCTCTGTCCAGGATGCCTCACCTAGCAGACGAGGGTGAAGATGAAGATGATCTTGAAGAGATTGAGCTGCCAGCGTTCCATCGCCATGGAGCAAAACAGTGTCGGCAGTCGCGTGCCAACCGCCAAGAGGTGACCCTGAACCCACTACCTCACTACAACTGGAAGGAGACCCAGGAAAATGATCCAGCGGTAGGCTTGGTAAAGAAACTGATCAGCCAGCCTGGCGCCAGCCTTGACAAAGGAGCCCCACCTGAGGCACAGTACCTATGGAAGGAGAGGGGTCGATTATTCATCTATCAAGATAAACTTTACAGGAGCATCATTGACCCGAGGACGCATGAGAAGGTGTGGCAAGTGATTGTACCACAGAAGGACACGAGGATGGTGCTAGAAGCCTATCACAATGGTGCAGGCCACTTTGGTTGGAAGAAACTGGAGGCCCTACTTAAAGTAAGATTCTACTGGGTGGGCATGAGATCTGCCCTAGAGAAGTGGTGTCGAAACTGCGGGCCCTGCAATCTTAGAAGAAAAGACCAGCACAGCCAGAGAGCACCACTCCAGCCAATCCAAACTAAACGGCCCCTGGAGATCGTGGCCCTGGACCATGTAAAGTTGGCACCCAGCAGACAAGGCTACAACTACGCTCTCACTATGGTTGACCACTACTCCAGATTCCTGGTGGTAGTACCAGTCAAGGACTTGACAGGTCAAACTGCAGCCAAAGCTTTCCAGACACACTTCTGTCGACCACATGGCTATCCAGATCAAGTGCTCACTGACCAAGGACCAGCCTTTGAAGCTGAAGTGTTTAAGGAGTTTTGTAACCTATACGGCTGCCAGAAGATCCGTACTACGCCTTACCATCCTCAGACCAATGGCATGTGTGAGAAGATGAACCACATCATTCTCGACCTTCTGAAGACGCTCCCACTAGAAGAACGAAGTCAGTGGCCGGAAAAACTGCCCGATCTAGTGGACATGTATAACAACATCCCTGTGAGTTCCACGAACTGCACACCGGCATACCTGATGAGGGCCAGACCAGGGAGATTGCCAGTAGATCTGGAAATGGGAGTTGAGACCCCTGAAGACCATCAACAAGGTGCTGATTGGGATTCCAACCGCCAAGCCCAATACAAGAAAGTACAAGAGTGTGTGGAGCGAAGCCTGACTCAGCAGCGTGAGAAACAAGAAAAGGCCTACAATCGAAAAGCACCTGCTGTTCCTTTGATGCCAGGAGATATAGTTCTCAAGAGAAAGAGAAGACGTCATAAACTTGACAATCACTGGGAAGAAGAACCCTATACTGTGTTACCATCGACGCTTAGCAATGAAAAGACATGCCTTATCAGCAAAGATGGAGGAAAAACAACAGCTGTCGTTTCTAGAGATCGCTTAAAGAAATGTCCTGAACAACTAAGAATCCCTGAAGAAATTCCCAACCCTTTGCCAGTTCAAGAACCAAAAGATGATCCATACTGTACTTGGAGATTTCCCAGCAAGTTGGCCTCAATACAATGGAGCAGTAGTTATTCCAGTCATTACATTCCCTCAATCTAGAGAAGTAAGAGACCCAGAAGAACCTGTTCAGAACCTGGAAGAGCCAAATGTAGCTGAAGCAGAAGACCATGCACTGGTATCAATACCTAGCACACCTATTATTCACATTGAGACACATACATCGGGTGGGAGGACACAACCTCAGACAGATGACAGTATAGTACTGCGTAGGTCAACCCGCAGCAACTTTGGTCAGCTCCCATTACGCTATAGAGAAAGTACAGTTTAGTTCAAAGTGACGGTATGAAATGTAATGTTTAACCTGTTTACAGTTAAGTAACGTTTAAGCGAAATGTGCCCACAAGGACTATTGTGAGACCTCCTTAAAATGTTAGACCACTGGTTATGAACTGGCTTTAACCACAAACTTTTGCATTGTAAAAAGTTACCTCCTTGGTATCAACCACAGAGTCTGCCTGTTGAGGGGCATGGCTCTGCACCAACAAGGGGGCACGCCTGTTTATGGGGCCTGCCTTCCAACACTCGGAAGCGGGTACGCCTGTTTATGGGGCCTACCTTACACCACTCTCCTCAGGAGAGGAAGATTGGAGGAAAGGTCTGGGGAATGTGATGGCCCAGCCCTGGTCACCAAAAGGACCGGCGACCTACCTCCTGGAGGTTTTTGGGTGGGGTTCGGACATGTGGGTGGTTGGTGGTGGAATGGTACCTGGTATGTTTAAATGTAAATAATTGCCCCTGCGTGGGAAAAGTTTGTATTTACCTTTTTCTCTTGTCTTTGCAGCCCGAGGACGTGCTGATGATAACTAAGGGGGAATGTGGCGCCCCTGACCTGGTCAGGCACCACAGAGTATTGCACCCATGCGGGAGCAATGCTTCCAGGTAATCTCCAAAGGCCAGGATGAGGTGCACACACAAACATATAGTGATCAGGCTTCCCACATCACCAGAGGGGACCCTTGAGTAGCCAGAAGGAGTTAACTTTCAATTCCCAGCTAGGGGTGTGTTCAGGGGCTGGTTGCTAGGAAGCAGGGCAGAGAGAGAGAGGAAGAAGTTGAAGTGTGAGGAAGCAGGGCAGAGGAGCTCTAGAGTGTGAGACAGGTCCTGAGGAGTGCAGTAGCTGAAAGCGGGGGAGAAAGGAGTACCGTGGGTCGGCCTGAAAACCATCCAGAGAGAGAAGGGTGGCTGAGTACGGAGATCCCGGTATCCGAGCACACAAGGGGAACTAGATCCCCAGTACAGGCAGCAGATCATCCAGAGCTGCTTAACCTACAGGTGGGGGTACTTCATGCCCTCACCACAACTACACAGCGCTTGAGCCAAGCAGCAATCTCCGGGCCCATAAGGGGACAGGGCCAGAAGCCATCCCACCAAGGCCACGCTGCCGGCAGACGAGCCAGAGAGAGGGGAGCAGGGTGGTAACAGCTTCCCTGGAGGGGTCCTACCACGCTTCAAGCAAAGGATCCTCCTAAAACAGAAAGAGTGCAAGGAAGGCGAGTGGACAGCTACCCTCAGAACGGCCTCCTGGAATTCCTGGTTCCACCTGGTTATCACAGTGTCGCCCGGGCATCTCACCGTGACCTCCAAACAGTGAGTAAACACGTTGAAAGACTTCTTGGACTGTGTTTGAGTCATTCTGCGACCTGTGGTCCCACACACATACACCGGGGCCTGGGGCTTGCCTCACTCTCAGGGGGCTAATATACTGACTGCACCCACCATCAGCCCCAGGCATCCCTTAATCTGCAGTGGCGGTCCCCGCTGACCGCAATACTGAGAGTGGCGTCACGACAATCCTAAAAGAAGGTTCCCTACCTGTGACCAGACTGTTCCATCCACGTGGAGTCCCTGAAGGTACTGCACCGATACATACTAGCGGGGCTTCACATATACACTGCACTGAAGTCAGTGTTTAATCATCTAAACGTTTGATCAATGTCAGATTACAGGCTCCCAACCAGCCAGGGCGGCAGAGAGCAGGCAGCACAGACACCGTGTTGCCCATTCACTTCTATATATCTGGAAATATTTTAGGAATGGCTTAGAGTCCCAATGTGGTGTCACGGTGGAGTCATTTTCATTTACTCCCTATTGCCCTTGAACGTTTCGGTAATTCTTGGCTGCAGCCTGAGAAGTGTTTTATTCTCATGTGATCCATAATAATGTAATCATGCCTGTTCTCTATAGAAGACCTCATACCTTCCATTGAACAAAACAAATTTTGCACAACTAAACCACACACACCCGTTTATCTTTACGAGTGTGCAAAGCGACTTTAATGGTTGGCAGCAGTGAGTATTCACCAAAAATAGTGTATGATAACTATGGGTACTAGCGTGGATTGGTTGAACTGGTATAGTGGAAGGCAGTGTCATGCATGTGCAGAAGGTGGTGCCAGCGGAATGGCATGAGAAACTTCAGTGACTTCTGAGTGTAGACAGTTTGAGATTCCCAAGTTAATGGTGTGAACGGCTGCGACAATTCCAGTTTGGGGGCGGTGCCCACCCAGGTCATTGTTTCTACATACCTTCATTTCTGTTTAGACATAGTATCCTTATCTGCTAGTGTTGTGGCATTTGTTTGCCAAGTATTTAAAGGGTTCGGATGCGGCTTTAAAGAAGTTGTTCAGTTACCAAAACTGATTTTTTTTCCTTATAAATCTTGCTAATATGTGCCTCTCCACACAAGTATTATGTTATTTCAGAAATATTACCTTTTATCATGCTCTAGCAGCACATCCTCATTTCTGGCTCCAGCTCTGATGGGGTTAATCTCTCTCCTGACTTCCTGGGTTCAGTTCCTACAACTCCCATAATTCTTAGGACTGTATCTAACACAGCCACTCAGCTCTCCACCCAAAGACTCCTCCCTGCCGTCGTCCCTGTGTGGAAGCACTGAGAGAAATCACAATAGAGACAGCAGAAGCTCCCAGCTCTAGTGATGGGCAGTCCGGCTCTTTTGGTGATCCGGTTCCCATGGCTCCGCTCACCAAAAAGAGCCGGATCTTTCAGATCGTTCTCGGCTTCTTATTAAATATGTGTTCACCCCAGGTGAACACATATTTAAGATTATAATAAATCTGCCAAAACCCCGCCCACCCGCGGCTAAACCCCGCCCACTTACAAGCGACCAATTAGATTGTTGAGTAGGCGGAGTTTAGCCACAGGTGGGCGGGGTTTTGGCAGCGAAAAGAGCTGTTTAAAGATTTTAGTGGCTCACACTAGTGATCTGGCTCCTGTCAGTCACAGCAGGGAGCCGGATATTTGTGTCGGATCGTTCGCGACCGACACATCACTACCTAGCTCTGCACAACCAGGCCAAGAAAGCGTCTTCTGCTTGTTTTCATATAGTTTATAGTGTGTGTGTGTGTGTGTGTGTGTGAGTGTACAGAAATTATGATTAGGCTGCTTTCACACATCACTTTTTTGGCATCAGGCGCAATCCAGTGTAAAAACTGATGCAATGGATCAGGCGAAAGAATGGCTCAGTTGCATCAGTGTTTTCCATCAGTTCCTTCAGTTTTTGGACAGATCCATTGTGCTACTGAGCATGCTCAGTAGAAAAAATGGAATCAGTCGCTGTAATGCGTTGTATGGCGCATTACAACGGATGCGGCGCCCATAGGCTTACATTGTACAAGACGCTGGATCTGTCGCAGTCCGTTTTGTTGCCACTGCATAAAAATGTTGCATGCTGCGTCCTTTCCGGCAGCTGGACACATACATTTCCGTGTACGACGGATGCAACGCAAGGGCATCAGGTACAATTCGGTGCTAATACAATTCAATGAGGAAAAAAAACGGATGCGGCTTTATCCGTTTTTCACCGGATTGTGCCTGATGGCAAAAAACTGATGTATGAAAGCAGCCTTAGGCCCGTTTCACACGTCAGTGAAAAACACTGACGTTTTTCACTGGCGTGTAAAACACGCACATGTCCCTGCGTGTGCCGTGATTCACGGCACACGTGGGTTGTTTGAGTGCAATCCGGGCTCCGTTCTCCGTGGCCCGTGATTGCACTTAGAAAACAACTCACCTGGTCGCGCTCCCGCTGTCCATGGTGCTGATCGCTCCCACGGTGCAGCATCCGGCCGGCGGTGACCCCCGCAGCAGCTGCTTCCGGGTCGGCTGTGTCGCGCATAATGAATATGCGCGACAATAATGAGACGGCTCAGAAGCAGCAAGCAGAATGGGCTGCAGAGGACATCGCTGGACGCCTGGTGAGTAAAAATGATTTTTATTTTAAAAGTACGTTTTTTTCTGGCACGTGTTTCACGGACCACACCACTGCGTGGTCCCTGGAACATCAGTGATGCCAGAAAAAAATGGACATGTCTCCGTGCGGCAATCACGCACACGCGGGTACGCCGCACGGAGACACGTGCAGTGAAAAATCACTGACGTGTGAGCAGACCCATTCATTATAATGGCATGTGAAAGGGGCCTTAGTCGGCGCAACATGTGAAAAAAAAAATAATTGGGGGAAAAAAAATGATGTGGTCATGAGATTGCTTTTTCCCCTCTTGCCTAGTCTCTGTGTGTCGTCCGTATCATCCGTGTTGCATGCATTCTGCAGGCTACTTTCACATCAGCAGTTTTTTGCCGAAGAGCGAGAGGGAGAGAGGGAAGAGAGAGTGAGAGAGGGAAGAGAGAGAGGGAAGAGGGAAGAGAGAGGAAGGAGAGAGAAGAGAGAGGGAAGAGAGAGAGAGGGAAGAGAGAGAGGGAAGAGAGAGGGAAGAGAAGAGAGAGGGATGAGAGAGAGAGAGGGAAGAGAGAGGGAAAAGAGAGAGGGAAGGGAGAAGAGAGAGAGGGGAGAGAGAGAAGAGAGAGGGAAGAGAGAGAGGGAAGAGAGAGAGGGAAGAGAGAAAGAGAGGGAAGAGAGAGGGAAGAGAGAGAAAGGGAAGAGAGAGGGAGAGAGAGGGAAGAGAGAGATGGAAGAGAGAGAGAGGGAAGGGAGAGGCAAGAGAGAGAGGGAAAAGAGAAAGAGAGGGAAGAGAGAGAGGGAAGAAAGAGAGAGGAAAGAGAGAGAGAGAGAGAGAAGAGAGGTGCTCTGTCAGCAGGAAAGGTGACAGAGCAGAGCAAGTTGGTGACATGCGCTGCTCTGACACATAGTGTGCTACATGTCACTAACTTGCTCCACACTGTGACTTGTGCTGCATGGGACCAATTGTCTCCACTCTGTCACCTGCACAACAAGTCACAGAGTGGAGCAAGTTGGTCCCGTGCAGCGTCCGGTCACCTGTAGTGCTGGTGGGAGCACATGATCACACTGCCCGACACCACACGCTCTCCTGACAGCTGAGCAGAGCGGGTGGCTGGATAGTGTGATCAAATACTTGCGTGACAGGGGGGGTTTCAGCTGAAGAAACCCTCCCTGTACTCCACACTGGCACCCTGTACCTCACAGATCTGCTAAGTGCTCTTCACTGCTCCACACTGGCGCCCTCAGGATCCTCCCCTCGATGCTGGGCTGTGACGTGCAGTAGCTACCGCCCACAGCCCAGTCAATCAGTGTGAGTGGCGCCAGCATTCCCTGATGTAACGTCAAGTCTGAGAGCCCTAGACTTGACGTGATGTCAGAGGATACTAGCGGCCACAGCGTGCAGGATAGCGCCACTCAGTGCCAGAACTGTAAATAGAGGCCAATGAAGAAAACACCTAAAATTGTAAGTTGCACTGATATACAAAAAAATGGGTGAACCACCCCTTTAAAGAAGGTGATTAATCTATATATATAATTGCCTTATTCTGTCTGTCTGTCTGTCTGTCTGTCTGTCTGTCTGTCATGCTCCGAAATTGTGTCCTTACGGTGACACAAAGCTGATTGGCCGCTGGGCTCGCCATGGCCCCGCCCCCCCACACGGATTGGCCTCTCGCCCCGGCTCTCTGCAGGCCCCGCCCCCCTCACGCAATCCACGCTCGCTCTTGCCCAACTGACACGGAGCCCCGATTCCCAGGTGAGTACACACACACACATCAGATCACACTCACTCTCACACTCACTCTCACACACACCTCACACATCACAACATGCTGGGATATCGCTTGCTTCTACACCGGCTCAGTCAGGATCCCAGCAGCGCCACACATAACCTTGCGATGCTGGGATCTTCACGGAGGCCGTGAAAGCTGGTAACCATTATACACATCGGGTAACTAAGGTCCCTTAGTTACCCGATGTGTATCATAGTTACCAGTGTACACCGGCTCACACTCACTCTCACACACACATCACATCGCATCCACACATCAAGGTCCTGCAGCGCCGGAAAATACAGACACATAACAGCACACACACATAACAGCACACACATACACACACACAAATCAGATCACACTCACTCACACACACACATCACATCGCATCCACATACTCACAACATCCTGGGATATCACTTGCTTCTCGGCCTCGATACTGTGCTGTTGTGATCTTCCAGGACCTGCTGGAGGATCACATGGCCAGAAGCATGTGATATCCCCGGATGTTGTGAGTATAAGCGCGTATGTGCGATATCGTCAGTGTCTGTGTGTGTGAGTGTATGCGATCGGGTGTGTGTGAGTGGATGCGATCGGGTGTGTGTGAGTGGATGCGATCGGGTGTGTGTGAGTGGATGCGATCGGGTGTGTGTGAGTGGATGCGATCGGGTGAGTGTCGGCAGAGGAGCACGGCGTGCTGGAGGAGGCTGGGAGCAGAGAGGCTGATCATGGGGAAGGCTGGGAGGAGAGAGGCTGATGGTGGGGGAGGCTGGGAGGGGGAGGCTGGGACGAGGGAGGCTGATGCTGGTGGAGGCTGATGCTTGGGGAGGCTGGGAGCGGAAGGCTGATGCTGAGGGAGGCTGGGAGAGGGAGGCTGGGAGGAAGGAGGCTGGGAGGAGAGAGGCTGATCCTGGGGAAGGCTGGGAAGGGGAGGCTGATGCTGGGGGAGGCTGGAAGGAGAGAGGCTGGAAGGAGAGAGGCTGATGCATGGGGAGGCTGATGCTGGGGGAGGCTGGAAGGAGAGAGGCTAATGCTGGTGGAGGCTGATGCTTGGGGAGGCTGATGCTGGGGGAGACTGGGAGGGGAAGGCTGATGCTGAGGGAGGCTGGGAGGAAGGAGGCTGGGAGGAGAGAGGCTGATCCTGGGGAAGACTGGGAACGGGAGGCTGATGCTGAGGGAGGCTGGAAGGAGAGAGGCTGATGCTGGGGGAGGCTGGAAGGAGAGAGGCTGATGCTGGTGGAGGCTGATGCTTGGGGAGGCTGATGCTGGGGGAGACTGGGAGCGGAAGGCTGATGCTGAGGGAGGCTGGGAGAGGGAGGCTGGGAGGAAGGAGGCTGGGAGGAGAGAGGTTGATCCTGGGGAAGGCTGCGAAGGGGAGGCTGATGCTGGGGGAGGCTGGAAGGAGAGAGGCTGATGCTGGTGGAGGCTGATGCATGGGGAGGCTGATGCTGGGGGAGACTGGGAGCAGAAGGCTGATGCTGAGGGAGGCTGGGAGGAGAGAGGCTGATCCTGGGGAAGGCTGGGAAGGGGAGGCTGATGCTGAGGGAAGCTGGAAGGAGAGAGGCTGATGCTGGGGGAGGCTGGAAGGAGAGAGGCTGAGGCTGGGAGGAGAGAGGCTGATGCTGGGGAAGGCTGATGCTGAGGGAGGCTGGGAGGGGAAAGCTGATGCTGGGGAAGGCTGGGAGGACGGAGGCTGGGAGGAGAGAGGCTGATCCTGGGGAAGGCTGGGAGAGGGAGGCTGATGCTGGAGGAGGCTGGAAGGAGAGAGGCTGATGCTGGCGGAGGCTGATGCTGGGGAGGCTGGGAGAGGGAGGCTGATGCTGAGGGAGGCTGGGAGGAGGGAGGCTGGGAGAGGTAGGCTGAGAGAAGAGAGGCTGATGCACACACACACACACACACACGCGCGCGCACTGCACAACACACCACACACACACACTGGGAACCACAAACAACTGCCCTACACAGACACCCACACACACAGACAACGCTGCACACACACAACACCCAAAACACAAACACCGCGGCACACACAAATATACGCACATACCGCACAACACACACATTGCTCAAAACATACCTCCCCCCAAAACACACCACACACACACAAACCGCGCAACACACACACAACGCTACAGACACACAGCGCTCCACAAACAACGCAACACACGCAACACACATACAACACCGCTCTCACCCCCCGTCACACCCAGACAACACCCA
Source organism: Anomaloglossus baeobatrachus (assembly GCF_048569485.1). Classification (NCBI taxonomy): domain Eukaryota; kingdom Metazoa; phylum Chordata; class Amphibia; order Anura; family Aromobatidae; genus Anomaloglossus; species Anomaloglossus baeobatrachus. Next base: position 198,100,365 of record NC_134355.1, on the reverse strand, counting down.
GAACATGTACAGCGCCTACACAAACACTTGGTAACTACAGACAACAACATCTATATATATATATATATATACTAGAAGGTGGCCCGATTCTACGCATCGGGTATTCTAGAATTTACGTATTGTGTAGTTCATGTATGATTTTTGTTATATATATATATATATATATATATAGATGTTGTTGTGTGTAGTTACCAAGTGTTTGTGTAGGGCGCTGTACATGTTCTGAGTGTCGCGGGGGGTGAGAGCGGTGTTGTATGTGTGTTGCGTTGTTTGTGGAGCGCTGTGTGTCTGTAGCGTTGTGTGTGTGTGTGTGTTGTGCGGTTTGTGTGTGTGTGGTGTGTTTTGGGGGGAGGTATGTTTTGAGCAATGTGTGTGTTGTGCAGTATGTGCGTATATTTGTGTGTGCAGCGTTGTCTGTGTGTGTGGGTGTCTGTGTAGGGCGTTGTTTGTGATTCCTAGTGTGTGTGTGTTGTGCAGTGCGCGTGTGTGTGTGTGTTGGGGGGAGGTGTGCACCTCCCATCGTGCTCCATCCCCCATGCTGCGCACCCCCCATCGTGCTGCATCCCCCATGCTGCGCACTCCCAAACGTGCTCCATCCGCCATGCTGCGCACTCCCAAACGTGGTCCATCCGCCATGCTGCGCACTCCCAAACGTGCTCCATCCGCCATACTGCGCACTCCCCATCGTGCTGCATCCCCCATGCTGCGCACTCCCAAACGTGCTCCATCCGCCATGCTGCGCACTCCCCATCGTGCTCTATCCGCCATGCTGCACACTCCCAAACGTGCTCCATCCGCCATGCTGCGCACTCCCAAACGTGCTCCATCCGCCATGCTGTGCACCCCCTATCATGCTCCATCCGCCATGCTGCGCACTCCCAAACGTGCTCCACCCGCCATGCTGCGCACTCCCAAACGTGCTCCATCCGCCATGCTGCGCACTCCCAAACGTGCTCCATCCGCCATGCTGCGCACTCCCAAACGTGGTCCATCCGCCATGCTGCGCACTCCCAAACGTGCTCCATCCGCCATGCTGCGCACTCCCAAACGTGCTCCATCCGCCATACTGCGCACTCCCCATCGTGCACCATCCGGCATGCTGCGCACTCCCAAACGTGCTCCATCCGCCATGCTGCGCACTCCCAAACGTGCTCCATCCGCCATGCTGCGCACTCCCAAACGTGCTCCATCCGCCATGCTGCGCACTCCCAAACGTGCTCCATCCGCCATGCTGCGCGCTCCCAAACGTGGTCCATCCGCCATGCTGCGCACTCCCAAACGTGCTCCATCCGCCATGCTGCGCACTCCGAAACGTGCTCCATCCGCCATACTGCGCACTCCCAAACGTGCTCCATCCACCATACTGCGCACTCCCCATCGTGCACCATCCGGCATGCTGCGCACTCCCAAACGTGCTCCATCCGTCATGCTGCGCACTCCCAAACGTGCTCCATCCGTCATGCTGCGCACTCCCAAACGTGCTCCATCCGCCATGCTGCGCACTCCCAAACGTGCTCCATCCGCCATGCTGCGCACCCCCCATCATGCTCCATCCGCTTGGGAGTGCGCAGCATGCCGGATGGTGCACGATGGGGAGTGCGCAGTATGGCGGATGGAGCACGTTTGGGAGTGCGCAGTATGGCGGATGGAGCACGTTTGGGAGTGCGCAGCATGGCGGATGGACCACGTTTGGGAGTGCGCAGCATGGAGGATGGACCACGTTTGGGAGTGCGCAGCATGGCGGATGGACCACGTTTGGGAGTGCGCAGCATGGGGGATGCAGCACGATGGGGAGTGCGCAGTATGGCGGATGGAGCACGTTTGCTCAGCCTCTCTCCTTCCAGCCTCCCTCAGCATCAGCCTCCCCCTCCCAGCCTTCCCCAAGATCAGCCTCTCTGCTCCCAGCCTCCTCCAGCACGCCGTGCTCCTCTGCCGACACTCACCCACACCCGATCGCATCCACTCACCCACACAACCGATCGCATCCACTCACCCACACAACCGATCGCATCCACTCACACACACACCCGATCGCATACACTCACACACACACCCGATCGCATACACTCACACACACACCCGATCGCATACACTCACACACACCCGATCGCATACACTCACACACACAGACACTGACGATATTGCACATACGCGCTGATACTCACAACATCCGGGGATATCACATGCTTCTGGCCATGTGATCCTCCGTCAGGTCCTGGAAGCTCACAGCACAATATCGCCGCCGAGAAGCAAGCGATATCCCAGGATGTTGTGAGTATGTGGATGCGATGTGATGTGTGTGTGTGAGTGAGTGTGATCTGATTTGTGTGTGTGTGTGTGTGTGCTGTTATGTGTGTGCTGTTATGTTATGTATGTTCCGCAGCTGCAGGACCTTGATGTGTGGATGCGATGTGATGTGTGTGTGAGGTGTGTGTGAGAGTGAGTGTGAGCCGGTGTACACTGGTAACTATGATACACATCGGGTAACTAAGGGACCTTAGTTACCCGATGTGTATAATGGTTACCAGCTTTCACGGCCTCCGTTAAGATCCCAGCATCGCAAGGTTATGTCTGGCGCTGCCGAGATCCTGACGGAGCCGGTGTAGAAGCAAGCGATATCCCAGGATGTTGTGATGTGTGGATGTGATGTGTGAGGTGTGTGTGAGAGTGAGTGTGATCTGATGTGTGTGTACTCACCTGGGAATCGGAGCCCCGTGTCAGTTGGGCCACAGCGAGCGTGCATTGCGTGAGGGGGGCGGGGCCTGCAGAGAGCCGGGGCGAGAGGCCAATCCGTGTGGGGGGGCGGGGCCATGGCGAGCCCAGCGGCCAATCAGCTTTGTGTCACCGTAAGGACACAATTTCGGAGCATGACAGACAGACAGACAGATAGACAGACAGACAGACAGACAGAATAAGGCAATTATATATATAGATATATATATATATAACAAAAATCATACATGAACTACACAATACGTAAATTCTAGAATACCCGATGCGTAGAATCGGGCCACCTTCTAGTTTTATTATAAAGATTAAATGATTACAGAAAATAGGAAATAGTGTGATGTGGCGTACACTTTTGCATAATATAGATCACAAAGGTAAAGTACTTACATTGCACACTACATAAGAAGAAACTTCACCAGGAGCTACACGCATCATCTGCCTGGAAACATCAGCTGTGAGAAGCAAGACAGAGAAACTCCTTGGATCCACACTGTTGTGTCACGGGCGTCCCCTCCACAGGTAAACAGTCTTCTGACTTCGCTGTAATCTTCACCAGTCTATATCTCACTTGAAAACAAATTGCTTGCGTAACCAATTGTTACACAAACCCTCATTGGTTCCATTTGTCCAATATACAGTGCCTACAAGTAGTATTCAACCCCCTGCAGATTTAGCAGGTTTGATAAGATGCAAATACGTTAGAGCCTGCAAACTTCAAACAAGAGCAGGATTTATTAACAGATGCATAAATCTTACAAACCAACAAGTTATGTTGCTCAGTTAAATTTTAATAAATTTTCAACATAAAAGTGTGGGTCAATTATTATTCAACCCCTAGGTTTAATATTTTGTGGAATAACCCTTGTTTGCGATTACAGCTAATAATCGTCTTTTATAAGACCTGATCAGGCCGGCACAGGTCTCTGGAGTTATCTTGGCCCACTCCTCCATGCAGATCTTCTCCAAGTTATCTAGGTTCTTTGGGTGTCTCATGTGGACTTTAATCTTGAGCTCCTTCCACAAGTTTTCAATTGGGTTAAGGTCAGGAGACTGACTAGGCCACTGCAACACCTTGATTTTTTCCCTCTTGAACCAGGCCTTGGTTTTCTTGGCTGTGTGCTTTGGGTCGTTGTCTTGTTGGAAGATGAAATGACGACCCATCTTAAGATCCTTGATGGAGGAGTGCAGGTTCTTGGCCAAAATCTCCAGGTAGGCCATGCTATCCATCTTCCCATGGATGCGAACCAGATAGCCAGGCCCCTTGGCTGAGAAACAGCCCCACAGCATGATGCTGCCACCACCATGCTTGACTGTAGGGATGGTATTCTTGGGGTCGTATGCAGTGCCATCCAGTCTCCAAACGTCACGTGTGTGGTTGGCACCAAAGATCTTGATCTTGGTCTCATCAGACCAGAGAACCTTGAACCAGTCTGTCTCAGAGTCCTCCAAGTGATCATGAGCAAACTGTAGACGAGCCTTGACATGACGCTTTGAAAGTAAAGGTACCTTATGGGCTCGTCTGGAACGGAGACCATTGTGGTGGAGTACGTTACTTATGGTATTGACTGAAACCAATGTCCCCACTGCCATGAGATCTTCCCGGAGCTCCCTCCTTGTTGTCCTTGGGTTAGCCTTGACTCTTCGGACAAGCCTGGCCTCGGCACGGGTGGAAACTTTCAAAGGCTGTCCAGGCCGTGGAAGGCTAACAGTAGTTCCATAAGCCTTCCACTTCCGGATGATGCTCCCAACAGTGGAGACAGGTAGGCCCAACTCCTTGGAAAGGGTTTTGTACCCCTTGCCAGCCTTGTGACCCTCCACGATCTTGTCTCTGATGGCCTTGGAATGCTCCTTTTGTCTTTCCCATGTTGACCAAGTTTGAGTGCTGTTCACAAGTTTGGGGAGGATCTTAATTAGTCAGAAAAGGCTGGAAAAAGAGATAATTAATCCAAACATGTGAAGCTCATTGTTCTTTGTGCCTGAAATACTTCTTAATACTTTAGGGGAACCAAACAGAATTCTTGTGGTTTGAGGGGTTGAATAATAAATGACCCTCTGAATAAACTTTTCACAATTTAAAAAAAAAAATAAAAAAAGAAATAACATTCTTTTTTGCTGCAGTGCATTTCACACTTCCAGGCTGATCTACAGTCCAAATGTCACAATGCCAAGTTAATTCCGAATGTGTAAACCTGCTAAATCTGCAGGGGGTTGAATACTACTTGTAGGCACTGTAGTATCCCTCTTATGAGTGGCCAACTCATCAGATGTAAACTTACACCGGACAAATATGCCACCGGATTAGACATGCCAAAAGCTCCTGGTTTCAGATGTTTTACCATACTATAAACACGTGCAGATTCTCAGTAAGCATTGTTAAGAAAACTTTGTGGTACTAAGTGACACTATAAACATGTAGTTTCTCACTAGAACTAGAACTCCAGGTGTCTGGGAAAATTACAGAAAAACAAGCTAATATAAGCTATAACTGTTGAAGGCTAGTAAGGGTTTCTTAAAGACAGACTACTAATATGGATTCCTGATGGCCACTAACATGTTAGCACTACAATCCACCCTTGGCCATCTAGAATCCATATATCATTTATATGCAATGTCATATCCCAAGGGAATAGCTTCAGTTGATGAATGACACATTGATATGAGAGAGGGAATACATTGTATACAGCAGCATAAAGCAATACAAGCACATATTACAGCAAAAATAACTCCTATAATATAGTCTAAATAACCAAACTCTGGCAACCAGGAACATAACCAATCCCACCATTTACCATTACTGTACTTTGTGTGATGTGATCAATGTCATCATGTAACTGTATCTGAGACAGCAAATCCTGGCTATGATCTGACAAGTTAAAACAATACATACCTTCAAACTCTTCACATAATCTATAGTTGCTCTATTCTGTAAGATAGCTTTTCAGTAACTTTGTATATCTAATAATATATCATTTAAAGGCCCCGTCACACGTGACGATATGTCGTGCGATTGCATGAGCGATCGCATCTGCCCCCATCGTTTGTACGTCACGGGCAATTCGTTGCCCGTGGTGCACAATGTCGTTAACCCCCGTCACACGTACTTACCTCCCTAACAACGTCGCTGTGGGCGGCGAACATCCTCTTCCTGAAGGGGGTTGGACGTTCGGCGTCACAGCGACGTCACACAGCGGCCGCCCAATAGAAGCGGAGGGGCGGAGATAAGCGAGACGTAACATCCCGCCCACCTCCTTCCTTCCACATTGCCGGCGGGACGCAGGTAAGCTGTGTTCGTCGTTTCCGGGGTGTCACACGTAGCGATGTGTGCTGCCTCAGGAACGACGAACAACCGGCGCGCAGAAGGAGGAACGACATTATGAAAATGAACGACATGTCAACGAGCAACGATAAGGTGAGTATTTTTGCTCTTTAACAGTCATTCGGTGGTGTCACACGCTACGACATCTCTAACAATGCCGGATGTGCGTCACAAATTCCGTGACCCCGACGACATATCGCTAGATATATCGTAGCGTGTGATGGGGCCTTAAGGCTCTACTGGTGGCATTTATTGATCTATCTACAAGACAAGCTAATCTCCCTACAGTCATAGCAGCATATGGGGCTATGGCGGAAGATCCTACAATCGTAAGGGATAACCCTAGAATTTCTGATTTGGTTAAAAGGTTTACATTATAATTACAATCTTCAGCTAAACTGGAAAATCCCCCTTTAGTACGTTTAGCGTTATGGGATGGACATCATTAGGGCTAATCTAGAAATAACACATCACCCACCTGTTATATTAGCTGGAATATAATTAAAAGCGGTATTACCACAAGAAAACATCCACCCCTTGGGCAATTTTACATGTTGTTTTCCTCCTTCATTCTCTTACAATTTTTATCTGAATGTGACCCGTACAGGATATTATCTTCATTGTGCCTTCTTTTACCTTCCATTTTTATTTGCTGGCATTTACCTATTTTATTTTGATTACAAGTTATTTGAAAACATAACTCAGCGGATGTAATATTTTGAGTCTTTATAGTTATCATGTCTTCAGTAAGAAAGTCCTCTCCAGTACAGTTTATACAAGATCACATCTCCTTCTTCAATCTCCTCATCTTGGACAAACCCCTCTATTAATTTTGTCCACAGTTGTAAGGGGGTTGGTATAGCTACCATGCAAGTTTCTAGTATATCGGTAGCGGTAGAAGTCTTTGCCATACAAAAATCGCTCACGTTCATGAATTGTGCCAAGTAACTCCATAGGTTTTGTTTAATTTTTGACAATGCCACACTGTTTTTGACCGGTACTTCTCTGTGTTGAGACAATGGTTGGGTAACGACAGAGACCAAAAGGAACATGTCTGTAACTCCGGTCAGCCACCATCTCCGAATTTGAGTTCGACACTACAAAGGAAGAACAGACTTATTATTCTCTGAGATAACACCTGTCTGTTGGAACATATTCCTAGGTTTCTTGTCCTGGTTTCATCACTATCAATACATTGTCTGCTCCTCTGGCTATCACCTCTGCAGGCTCTGGGGGACCTTTATCCCCAGGTCGTTTTACCCAAATTTTTGCACCATCGTTTAAAAAATTAATACAATTTGCCTCGGGCTATATGGACCCTAACCACATGGGGAATAGGTCTCTGTTGTGAATGTTGACACACTGGACAGTTCATAATGGTTTCCTTGATCACCTCTAACCTAAGGGGCACCTCTCTGGTTTGTGCCCATTCATAAGTAGCTTTTTCTCCAAGATGTCCACATTTTTGGTGCACCTGTCGCGGGCGGGGAGGACGGCGTCGCTGCTGCGCTCTCGCTAACGCTCGGGTCCGGCGCTGCTGCGATGGCTGCTCGGTGGCTCGAGCGGTGGGCCGGATCCGGGGACTCGAGCGGCGCTCCTCGCCCGTGAGTGAAAGGGGTGGTTGGTTTGGGGGATTTAGTCCGTGACGCCACCCACGGGTCGTGGTGAAGATAGGCACCACCGCTGCTGATGACGGGGATCCCGGGAGCGATGGTAAGGAGCAGCTGGGATGTTGTTTTCCCCCTCCGTGGGTAGGGGTCGGTGGTCCCGGGGTCCGGTGATGTTGTAACGGGGAGGCAGGGTCGGTGAGGTGCAGTGTTGCAGGGACAGCGTGGCGAGGTGCCGGATGGCACAGGTGTACTCACTCAGCAAGAAAGGTACAATGTCCTTGGTAAACCAAACGGCTGGATGGATGGGTCCTGCAGCCGGCTGCAGTGTTTCTCCCCGGACAGGTGATGGCGGCTGTCTTTCCCTGCACCTTGATGTTCTCTTTCTGACTACTATGGATTCCCAACGGTAGTCCACTCCCCGGTGTATGGGTACCGGAGGAGCCCGTTTGCCTGCAGACGCTGGCCCTTGGGTCTCTAGCCTTAGGCGGTAGCTGTATACCCTCACGGTGTGGGCGGTTGCCTTCAATCGGGACTTTTGATGTTGTGAAACCCCTGGGGTTCCAGTCACATTCGGATCTGACTATTGTCGGTGGCTCCAAGCCTGGTCAGGGTCCGATGGCCATGCCTGTGTGTGCTGGCTTCACTTCGCTCCCCGGTCGGTACCGGCGGGCCGTCGCCCGTCCCCGGTCCTACGGTTCCACGTTGCTCCACCACTCCTGCAGACGGCCACCACCGTCTGCCAACCTTGCTGTAAGTGCCTGGGCCACAAACCCAGACACCCAAGTGTTTACTCTTCTCACTTCAAACTCCTACACTGAACTGTCACTTTTCCCGCCTCCAGGCCTGTGAACTCCTCGGTGGGTGGAGCCAACCGCTTAGGTCCGCCCCACCTGGTGTGGACATCAGACACTGGAGGGAGGCAACAAGGATTTTGTGTTTGGCTGGTGTCCCTGTCTAGTGGGGGTGGGGGTGTTTGGATGTTATCTGTGACGACCTGGCTAGGCTAGGGCGCCACACACCCATAAAACCAATCCAAGTAACTTTTCAGCTGAGTCAGGCTCTTCACTGGCATCAGCAATTGATAGTTTGGATTGTTCGTCCACTATTGAATTGAATAGTCTTTCCAGGTTATCTGAAGCACAATGAGCATCAACATGAAACACCGTCACTTTAATTCTTTGCACGATTGCCCATATATCTTGCAACAGTGCTTTCCCCATACATCTTTGTTGTATATCTTCCAATCATTCTGAGCGCACGTTAGTAACCAGGTAGTCAACCCATTCGCCACGGACCATGAATCTGTATACAAATAACATTCACTCAGTGACTCCTGTCTCAAGACACTGTAGATTGCATGAAGTTCTGCATATTGGCTGCTCTGTCTCTCACCAGTGTTAACTACCATCCTGATTTTTCTTAGTTATCTTGTAGAGTGGTGTGAGTATTTGGTGTGGAATGTGCTGCCTCCAAAACCCAAAAAGTCCAATGAACTGTTGTGTTTGTACTTTGTCTCTAGGAACAGCAAAGTCAAGAATCTTCTGCCTAGCCTTTGGTGTAACTTCTCGGTGTCATTGTTCCATTGGATACCAAGGAACTTCACCATTTGTGCAGGTGCATGCACTTTATTGAGATTGATCTCCCAACCTTTACTCCTCATGTATTCAATCAGTGCATTTAACTGCTGGGCTACTCCCCACTATGTTTCTCCCTGTACCATAATGTCATCAATATAATGAGATAGCTGCATCTGCGATGGAAGGATGAACTCATCCAAGTGTTCTCCCACTACCTGGTGACAAATGGTTAGACTGTGTATCCACCCTGGGGAAGACATGTGAATGTATATTGTCTCCCCTTCCTTGTGAAAGAGAACTGATTCCAGTATTTCTTGTCAATTGGTATGGTGAAAAAAGCATTAACTGTCTAAATCTATCACTCCATACCAAGTTCCTTTGTGTTTCTGTACTTGTTCAATTAAAGTGATGGTATCAGGTACTGCAGCTGTGAGGGGAGGGGTGTGTGTTTGTTCAATTCCCTATAATTCACAGTCATTTTCCATGAACCGTCACCCTTTTACCCTGGCCAGACAGAACTGCTCCACTCAGGAGCCACAGACACACCAGCATCCAACACTTCCTGAATTATCTCACTGATCTTCTTATGCCCCCCTCGGAATTCTGTACTGTTTCATACTGATTAGTTTTGAGCTGGGAGGAATTTCTTCAGGAGGTATTTTGACTTTCCCATCATCATTGAAGCCGCTTCTGTCGCGGGCGGAGGAGGGGACGCCGCGCTCTCCCACTGCTCGGCTCCGGCTGCCGCGGTGGCTCAAGCGATGGGCCGGATCCCGGGGACTCTAGCGACGCTCCTCGCCCGTGAGTGAAAGGGGGTTTTTGGGTGTGGGGATTGGTTATTGTCCGTGACGCCACCCACGGTTGTGGTGATTTGTTGACACCACCGCTGCTCTGTATGGGGATCCCGGGAAGGATGGTATGGAGCAGCCAGTTGTTGTGTTGCCCCTCCGTGGGTAGGGGTTGGTGATCCCGGGGCCCAGTGATTAGGTGGGTGATGCAGGGCTTGGTGGGGTGCAGGGACGCGGGGGGCAGCGCTGTGCCTTGCGGCACTGTGGTACTCACTCAGCCTGAGACGTTGACACAGTTTTTGGTAAAACACACGGCTGGAAAGACGGTTCCCACGGACGGCTGCACTTGCTTTCCCCAGTAGGTGACAGATACGGTCCCTCTGTCCTGCACCTAAGTTGATGATGGTTGCGATGGGTTCCCACCGGTAACCCGCTCCCCGGCTTGGATATGGGCCGGAGGAGCCCTACTTTGCCCGCAGGCGCTGGCCCTGAGAAACTGGTGCCCTGGCGGTGGCGGTGTCTCTCCGTTACGGTTGGACTGTTGCCTTCAATCGGGACTTGGTTGTTTGGAGCCAGACGTCCCCTTCACTGACGGATTTGGCAAATTATGGCGACTCCTAGCCTTGCCGGGATCCGAAAGGCCCCTGCCCTGGTGCTGACTGTTCTTCGAATACTGCTCCAGACCGCCGGGCCACTACCCGTCCGCGGTCCTTCCAGCAACCTCCGAGCAGTCACCCCTGCGGACTCTCACCGCCGTCTGCTGACCTTGCTGTCACTGTCCGGGCACACAGCCGGACCAACTTCAGGCTTTACTACTGTCACTTCAGCTTCTCTCTTTAGCTTCACTACTCCTTCCTTCCACTTCACTTCACTTTCCTCATTCCACTGTTTACTCCTCCTCAGACTCTAGTCTGGCTTCAACTGCCTGGTTCTCCCGCCTCCAGGGCTGTGTCCTCTTCGGTGGGCGGAGCCAACCGCCTGGCCCACCCCCTGGTGTGAACATCAGCCCCTGGAGGAAGGCAACAAGGATTTTGGTAGCTTGGGTGTTCCTAACTGGGGTGTAGGGTGTGGTGGTGTGATGACCTGTGACCCCTGGCTTGCCCAGGGCGTCACACTTCGATGTAGGGCTTCACTGACAGCTGAGATGGTCTAGCTGTTATTGATGCTTACCATCCAGTAACTATAATGTCATCCCTTTCAGTATATCAATGCCAATTACATACTCTGGAATCGGGACAATCATTACTTTGTACATTGCAGGAGGCAAATTTCCTATTTTAATGATCCTTTTGTACTGCTTTTATTTGTTTGCCTCCTAATCGTATGATTACTACTTTTCTTCCTTTAAATTGTTTTGGATTACCATAGATCAAGCTGGCCTCCGCCCTCGTATCTACTAGGGGTTTTCACATTGTTTATTTTTATTTTCCAGTTAAGGACCACATTTACATGAGGGCGTTTATCCATAAGTAGGGCTCAGCCAGAAAGTCAATCAGAGCCATTTGACTGCAAAATTTAAATCATTAGTGGATGTCTTGTCGCATTTGGAGACCCCCTCAGGTGCCTAAACAATACAGTTCCCTCACATGTGACCCCATTTTGGAAACTAGACCTCTCAAGAAATGTATCAAGATGTTTGGTGATCACTTTGAACCCCTGGGAGCTTCACAGAATTTCATAACGTTGAGCCGTAAAAATATTAAAAAAAAAATTTCACCACAAACTTGTTGCTCCAACCAGGTAGCTTTTTTCACAAGGCTATCAGGAAAAAATGCACCATACATTTTATTGTGGAATTTCTGCTGAATACGCTGATACCCCATATGTGGAGGAAAACTACTTTTGAGGCACAGTGCAAAGTCAAAAATTGAAGGAGCACCATATTTGAGATCAGATTTAAATGCAATGGTTTTCGGTTGCCATGTCAGATTGGCAGAGCCCCTGAGGTGCTAGAACAGCAGAAACCCCCCACAACTTACACCGGGTTACAGGCTGCACCCTCCAATGAATTCATCCACAGGTGCAGTGAGTATATTGACACCACAGGTGTGTCACAAAATGCTATACTATTGGGCAGTAAAGAAAAAATAATTACATTTTTAACACTAAAATGTTGTTTTAACCCCAGATTTGCAATTTTTACAAGGGTAATAAATAAAAAAGGCCCCATAATGTGTTGCATAATTTGTCCTGAATATGGCAATACTACACTGTACAGTACTATTTGTCTGTACCACAGGGCTCAGGAGTGAAGGAGCGCCAATTGACTATTGGAGCGCAGGTTTTCCTAGAATAGTTTGCGGACTCTATTTGCAGAGCCTCTAAGTGCCAGAACAGAGAACACCCCTGATGTGACCAAATTTTGGAAATTATACCACTCTAAGGGGTACTTTACACGTTGCGACATCGCTACTGCGATATCGTCGGGATCAAATCGAAAGTGACGCACATCCGGCGCCGGTAACGACGTCGCAACGTGTAAAGCCTAGGAGAGAAGATGAACGAGCGTGAAACAGTCAAAAATCGGTGATCTGTGTCACGTCCTTCATTTTCATAATGTTGGTGCGTCCGCAGGTACGATGTTGTTTGTCGTTCCTGCAGCTCCACACATCGCTGTGTGTGAAGCCGCAGGAGCGACAAACAACTCCTTACCTGTGCCCGCCGTCCACTGGCAATGCGGAAGGGAGAAGATGGGCAGGATGTTTACATCCTGCTCATCTCTGCCCCTCCGCTTCTATTGGCCGGCCGATTAGTGGACGTCACGGTGACTTCGCTGTGACGCCGAACACACTGCCTCCTTGAAGGAGGGATTCTTCGGCGGTCACAGCGACTTCGCCGACCAGGTATGTGCGTGTGAAGCTGCCGTAGCAATAATGTTTGCTACAGCAGCTTGCACCACATATTGCATGTGCGACGGGGGCGGGGGCTATCGCGCTCGGCATCGCTAGCATTTGCTAGCGATGTCGCAACATGCAAAGTACCCCTAAGTATTCATCTACGGGTGTAGTGACAATTTATTCTCTGGAAAACAGCCATGGTGTAAAATACAGTGAATGTTACAGAATTAAAGATTGCAAACATTGTAGATTAGTTCCCCTTTATCCTGTGCTCTATGCTTTGCAATTACATCAGGGTTTCAAACTACATCTCTGAAATACGTGATTCAGATAAAACCCTCGACAGATCCATTCACTAATGAGGCAGCAGAGTTACTCCGGTCTCCGTTTTGCCTCTGTTCAGCAGTGTCCATCTTTTCAATGATCAACAAAAATTGTTGGTGACTGCACTTTTGTGCACGTCTGAAAAGACACATAAAAATATGGACACCGCTAGATCACAGGCCAGATGTGAGGTCAAAATGACTCCCTCTGCCTCATTACAGTGAATTTTCAGTTGGGAATTATGTCTGAATCACATTTTTTCAGAGATTTACATGTAATCTCCAGTGTAAGTGCTCATCGTAGAGCACAGGATAAATATGAGCTGTGCTGTACTGCAAGCTTTTAGCAGCAAAATAAACAAATCAGTAGCGATTGAAAAATTGTCTTTATTTAGTTATTTTTTACGCTGTTCGCCTTGCGGTATAAGTGATTAGGCGGCTTTATTGCTCTGGTCACCACAATTACAGCAATACCAGGTTTATATAGTTTTTTTTTAGGTTTGGCGACTATCAAACTAAAAATTGCTTTTTACAAAGTAAAGATTTTTTGCATCACTAGAATTTGAAGACTAAAGTATTTTTTTATTTTTCTGCTAATAGAGTCATATGAGGGCTTGTTTTTTGCGGGATAAATTGTAGTTTTTATTGGTATCATTTTGGGCCACATATTATTTTTTGATCGCTTTATATTCCACTTTTTGTGAGGCAGAATTAAGAAGAAACAGAAATTCAGGAATTGTTTTTTGTTTTTTTTTACGTTGTGTACTGTGCCATAAAAGCTATAAAAGTTTTATTATTCGGGTCGGTATGATTACATGCATACCTCATTTATATAGTTTTTTTTATGTTTTGCTGCTTTTACACCTAAAAAATTATTTTATAGCAAAAAAAATAGTTTTTGCATTGCTGTATTCTAAAAGCTACAGTTTTTTTTATTTTTTCACCGATGCAGCTGTATGGCGACTTGTTTTTTGCGGGATAAGATGACATTCAGCTGTACCATGTTTATTTACATGTGATTGCATTTTATTCAATTTTTTTGGGCAGGTGTATGATGAAAAGACAGTTTTTGCTACGTTTTTTATTTATTTTCTTTACTATGTTCACTGAAGGGGTTAACTAGTGTGACAGTTTTATAGCTCAGGTTGTTACAGACGCGGCAATACCAAATATGTGCAGTTTTTTTTGTTTTATTTTTTTACATAAATATACATATTTATTGGATTATTTATTTTAATTTTTTTGTTTATTTTCCCCAATTTTTTTAAATTTTTTTTTTTCTTTATTTTTACTTTTTTACTTAGTCCCTTTCTGGGACACTAAAGGGTGCTTTACACGCTGCGACATCGCTAACGATATATCGTCGGGGTCATGTCGTTAGTGACGCACATCCGGCGTCGTTAGCGACATCGCAGCGTGTGACACCAAGGAGCGACGATCAACAAGCGCAAAAACGTGAAAAATCGTTGCTCGTTGACACGTCGCTCCTTTTCAAAATATCGTTGCTGCTGCAGGTACGATGTTGTTTGTCGTTCCTGCGGCAGCACACATCGCTACGTGTGACACCGCAGGGACGACAAACATCTCCTTACGTGCGTCCACCGGCAATGAGGAAGGAAGGAGGTGGGCGGCATATTCCGGCCGCTCATCTCCACCCCTCTTCTATTGGACGGCTGCCGTGTAACGTCGCTGTGACGCCGCACGAACCGCCCCCTTAGAAAGGAGGCGGATTGCCGGCCACAGCGACGTCGCAGGGAAGGTAATTCCGTGTGACGGGTGTTAGCGATGTTGTGCGCCACGGGCAGTGAATTTCACGGTACATCACCCGTCACGGACTCACACGCTGCTCACAGGAGTGGGTCGGCTGCATAGAGATGCATGCAACCCGGGTCCCAGCTACAAGATTAGGCCTAAGACACACGGCGAGAAAAACGGTGCGAGTGCAATAAAACATCGCATTCCACTCGGACCAATTTTAGCCTGTGTGTCAGCACCCATGAGCGATTATTTTATCAGACCTAATCGGACCGAGAAAACAATCGCAGCATGCTGCGATTGTAATGTGAGACTCTTTCTCTCGCACCCATTCAAGTGTATGGGGCGAGAGAAAAATCGCACTGCACTCACGGTACACCGGAGTATCGCGAGTGCAGAGCGAGAATCGCAATAGCCGGTTACGGAGGAGAGGAGAGAAATTCCTCCCTCCCCTCCGCAGCAGCGGTCCGCCCTTCCGCAGAGCCGGCCCGCCCCCCACAGCTGAGGTCCGCTCACATAGTCGGACCTCAGTCGCAGGGACACTAGCATGACACTTGGCTCTGCTGTACTGCCAGCGTGAGCCGCATGTCATGCGAGGATCGCACTAGTGCCCCGTGTGGCCGCGGCCTAAGCCGGAGGTCCGACGGCAATGGCGGGGGTACAGAGCGGAAAGCCCTGCAATTGCCATGACGTACTAGGTACGCCCTTGGTCAGAATGGCACTGACTGTCATGACGTACCCAGTACAGCAAATGTCATGTAGAGGTTAATTCAGTGTTGCATGAATCTTGAATCTTCTTTCCATTCAGAGCATGTAATTAATTCAGTACCTATTCGGCAAATTCCTAGGATTTGGAGTATTTGTCCCACTGAGGCAGACTTCAATACTCATGTTGAAGATTTGAAGGTGAGATTTTTGGATTTAAGTTACAGCAATAAAAGTATAAAACATGCATACAACCATGCTAAGAGTACTCATTGCCATGAGATAGATTGCCATCTAATAAGGTAAGAATGGTTACCAGTCACAGTGGAAGTTGATTAAGAATATTATAAAAAATCATTGGCCTATCTTTTTGGCTGATCCAACCCTTAAACAATACTTACCAATTCTTAACCATCTGTTACAGCTTGACGGTCCCATAACCTAAGAAATCATCTCATCGGAAGTTATTATTCACCTAAAATTCAAAACAATTTTTTTTTTCATCTAATACTGCTAACTCATCTCACAGTATGGGCTGTATTCCATGTGGTAAGTGTATTGCTTGCCCCAATATTGATAGGGCAAAAGATTTTGAGTCATCTGATTGCAAGAAATACATTATTGCACAAATAATCACGTTCCACATGGGCAGTTATTTACTACACAACCTGACTTTGCGCCAAAATGTATATCGGACTCACTACACATACTCTCAAAGTTAGAGCACGTGAAAATGTAACATATTATATCTGTTATAATGGAAAAATGAAGTGGACCACTTGAAAACCATCCCTAAACTCTTCAAGCTTTACTATTTTTACTATTCGTGTGATAATTCTGCATTACACATTAAAGGCATTGATCGCATTCATTCAGATCTTTGGGGGGGGATCTCAGCTATCCTCTGACTCAAAAAGAATCCAGATGGTGGATCTTGACTTTCCACACACTTCAACCTTTTGGCCTCAATGAAACTTGAAGGTTTGCTCCATTCCTCTGATTTCTCTCTGTGACTGTGATGTTTGGTATCATGTTTTTATTTTTGAGTTATTACTGTATGTTTTGTAATATTTTAACTCATTATCTGATCATTTAGATTTATGCTTGTTTGATGGGACTTTTCTGTATTACCCTACAACAAGCATGGGCTCAGAGTCCAACAATGAAGACTGAATCATCCACCCCAGTGGGCCCCCCTCCCCTTTTTGTCACGCAGTGTTTGGCTCTAAACTCGTTGAGTGTCATACGTCTGATGCTGTTCACACTGCAGAATCTGATAGTCCACAATATGCTTTCTCTGGTGCTTCTGAATTGCACAGATAGGCTTGGACGTTGACCTGCTGTGTGCTCATTAGTGATCGGGCTAGCAGGAGTTAATCTCTGTTAACCTGCTGGTTACTGCTTGGATCACATGTTGTAGGAGACCTATCACAGTTACTCCTCGCTTTTTTAAGATGGTGGAGCCTGATTTCCAATACAGACTATAGCTTTTGCTAAGCTGGTCTGTGAGCTGATTTGTTCCTGTTGCTGGTGCTTTATTGTGTGCTGCTTGGTGTGCTGTGGAAATCCTCCCATCATCTGGTTATTTCCTCCTTATCACGTATTGTCTTATATCTCCCTGTGTGCTAGCTGTGTGATAGTTTTTGGCTTCCCCATTTGTCTTTTTCTGTGGGTTCAACCACTCCAGTCCCGGTCCTACCCTGGGGTGAGGGAAAGGGGGTATTAGATCAGGGCTGGCCAGGAGCAGGGCAAAGATGGCGGCCCATACATCTTCACCCTTAGATGTATCTCTGGGATTAGGGATAACTAGGGCCCCTAGTCTGAGGGCCAGTCCCCTATTATCTCCTCATACCCCATGACACTTTTCTTCTCTCCCATCCCTTCCCCTACACCTTTATTCCTACCACTGACGAGGGTCTTGTAGTTTTCTATACAGAGTGTATCTCTCAGTTTATAATACTGCTGAGTGTAGACCCACTGCACCATGGGCCGGGCTTACCCTGGAGGGGCGTGAGTAAGTGTCTACTAGGTTCTCTTATGATGGTGAGGATAGGATGGACTGCCGGTAGGCACCAGGTACCATGTGTTAGGTCCGGGTGATGGTGGATCCTCTGGGCCGTGTACCGGACTCCCCCAGTGAGGCAACCTGGAGCTAACCCCTATACAGGGACTGTCCAGTCACCCCACCAGAGGGCCTAGGTACACGGTAGCCGGAGTACTAGCGGAGAAGGGGTAGCGTCCCACAGGGAACGGGTAAAACGGAGTCTTTGGAGCCACAGAGTCCTCGGAGACAATTACGGGAGCCCAGTATGGGTGCCGGTTAGGAAGCTCAGGCGGAATCCGGGTTAGCTGGGTGTGACGGGGAAGGCAGTTGGGTGAAGTCGGAGATACTAGACAGGCACAGGCTGCCGAAACGGTGGTTGGATTCCCCGTCGACGGACACCGGAGGACCTCTTGGCAATACTGGATTCAGGGACCGGTTACGGAGGCAGAGCTGGCTCTACGGAAGAGACAAAGTTTTAGTACGAGTAAGGCACAAGGGGACCTGGACTTCTAGCTTGCAGAACTCGACGAACAGGCGACGCCCTCCAGGCAGGAAGCTCCTAATATACCTGACCCTGACTGATGTAATATCCTGTTAGGGAGTGCAGGGCCTTTAAGAGGAGGTCAGTGACCGCGCGCGCGCCCTAATGCGCATGCGCGACGCCCGGGTGCCAGAGGCCAGAGCAGGGAGCGGTGCCGAGGAGGACGTGTGGCTGGAGGCAGGGGACCCGGGGACCGGAGCGGTGAGTGAGGAACGACGTCGGGACCCGGGGAGCGTGACAGTACACCCCCCCCTTAGGCCCCCCTCCCTGCAACCGGGACATGAAGGCACGAATCAGAGGAGTACCCACGTTCTCCCGGGGTTCCCAGGACCTATCCTCGGGACCATAACCTGCCCAGTCGGCCAGGAAGTACTGCCGTCCCCTGACGGTCTTCATGGCCACGATATTGCTTACCGCATAGATGTCATCATCGGCTATGGGAGGAGGAGGACAGGCATCAGAGGAGAAGGGACCGAGGACAAAAGGTTTCAGCAAGGACACATGGAAGGAGTTGGGTATCCGCATGGAGGGCGGAAGCTGCAACTTGTAGGATACCTCGTTGATCTTCCTGAGGACCTTGAAGGGACCGATGTACTGCGGACCCAGCTTGTACGATGGAATCTTGAGTCGGACGTACTTGGAGGCAAGCCAGACCAAGTCCCCAGGAGAAAAAAGAGGAGGCTCAAGACGTCTCTTATCCGCATGTTTCTTCATTCGTGCAGCAGCATGTCCCAGGGAGGTCTTGACTGAGGCCCATATAGCGGAGAAGTCTCTGGCTAGGGCATCTGCTGCAGGTACATCGGAAGCTGGAGAGACTGGTAACGGCACAGAAGGCTGGAGACCATAGACAACATGGAAGGGAGAACTGGAGGTGGATTCGCTGACCTGGTGGTTATGAGAGAATTCAGCCCAAGGAAGGAGCGTGGACCAGTTGTCCTGGTGGACGTTGACGTAGTGACGAAGGAAGGTGGTCAAGATCTGGTTGACTCGTTCCACTTGTCCGTTTGATTGAGGGTGGTAGGCAGAGGAAAAGTCCAGAGACACCCCCAGGTGTTCACAGAGAGCCCTCCAGAAGCGTGAGGTGAATTGGGTTCCTCTGTCGGACACGATATGGGCAGGAAAGCCATGCAGCCGGAAGATGTGCTGTATGAAGGCATCCGCGAGCTCTTGAGCAGAGGGCAATCCAGCCATAGGAACAAAATGAGCCATTTTCAAGAACCGGTCCACCACGACCCAGATGACCGTATGACCGGAGGACAAGGGCAAGTCCATGACAAAGTCCATGGCTATGTGTTGCCATGGAATGGAAGGAGTCGGCAGAGGGAGAAGAGGACCAAAGGGCAGGTGCTTAGGCGTCTTGTTTCGGGCACAGGAGGAACATGCAGAGACGAAGGCGGTGACATCCGTACGAAGAGATGGCCACCAATAGTGACGGGCGATGACGCCCCAGGTTTTCTTCTGGCCGCCACTTTCGAGGAGTGTCCCCATTGGAGGACCTTGAGTCGGTCGGTCTCCGTGACGTAAGTCTTCCCAGGAGGCATCTGTGCCAGAGAGACGGGAGCCACCGGGATGACCTAGCTAGGACAGATGATGGGCTGGTTTGGCTCCTCCTCTTGGTCTACCGGAACGAAGGACCGAGACAGGGCATCCGCCCGTACGTTCTTGTCCGCGGGCCGGTAGTGTAGCTGAAAGTCAAACCTGGCGAAGAAGAGAGACCAACGAGCTTGGCGCGGATTCAGCCTTTGAGCGGAGCGTATATACTCCAGATTTTTGTGGTCAGTATAGATGATCACCGGGTAAACCGCTCCCTCCAAGAGATATCGCTATTCCTCCAACGCCATAACGGCCAGGAGCTCTCGATCACCAATGGTATAATTGCGTTCTGGGGCTGAGAAGATCTTGGAGAAGAAGCCGCAGGTGACCATCTTCCCGGTGGCGGACTTCTGCATAAGTACGGCTCCTGCCCCTGCGGAGGAAGCGTCAACCTCCAGGGTGAATTGGCGGCTCAACTCAGGATGGTGAAGGATGGGAGAAGAAGCAAAGGACCGCTTCAGAGAGCAGAAGGCGGCTTCGGCCTCAGGTGTCCAAGCCATCGGATTGGCCCCCTTCTTGGTCAGGGCGGAGAGCGGAGCAGTTAGGGTCGAGAAGTGAGGGACTAACTGGCGATAGTAGTTAGCAAAACCGAGGAAACGTTGGATGGCTTTTAGTCCCGAAGGAGGAGGCCAGTCGAGGATAGCAGAGACCTTCCCGGGATCCATCTGCAGACCGGTGTCTGATATTACATAGCCCAAAAAGGGAAGGGATGATTGTTCGAACACACACTTCTCGTGTTTGGCGTATAAGCGATTCTTCCTCAGCCTCTGTAGCATGATCTGCATGTGCTCTCTGTGGGTACGTAGGTCTGGGGAGTAGATTAAGATGTCGTCCAGGTATACGACTACACAGACATAGAGGAGGTCCCTGAACACGTCGTTCACCAGCTCCTGGAAAACTGCCGGAGCATTGCAAAGGCCGAAGGGCATCACGCAATATTCATAGTGCCCGTCCCGGGTGTTGAAGGCGGTCTTCCACTCGTCCCCGGAGCGTATGCGAACCAGGTTGTAAGCCCCACGGAGATCCAATTTGGTGAATATACGGGCCCCCCGGAGCCGATCGAAGAGTTCAGGGATGAGAGGCAGGAGGTATTTGTTTTTCACTGTGATCTGGTTCAGTCTCCGGTAATCGATACAGGGCCGTAGGTCGCCTTCTTTTTTCTTGACGAAGAAGAAGCCCGCACCAGTCGGGGACGAGGACCTTCGAATAAACCCCCGTGCCAGGTTCTCGGTGATGTAGTCAGACATGGCCCGGGTCTCAGCAGGGGACAAAGGGTATATCCGTCCCCGAGGGGGTGTGCTTCCCGGCAGAAGGTCAATGGCACAGTCGTAGGGTCGATGTGGAGGCAATACCTCTGACTCCTTTTTATCGAACACATTTGCAAGGACCAATAGGCTGGAGGAAGACCAGGTAAGGAGTCCGGGGCCGGAGGACGACGGACGGACTGGACTGACTGGAGGCAGTTCTCATGACAAGACGGGCCCCAGCGGATGATTTCTCCAGTACGCCAGCTGACCATAGGTTCATGTACCCGTAAGCAGGGTAAACCCAGCAGAAGCGGATGAGACATGCGTGGCAGAACATAGAAGGCGATTTCTTCGGTGTGTAGCGCACCGATACGCAGTTTCACAGGTTTAGTGACGAACAGGACGGGGTCAGAGAGGGGTTCCCCATCCACAGAGGCTATCACAAGCGGTGTCTGCAGCGGGGTGACAGGTAATTGGTACTTGTCCACTGTGGCCTGGTGGATGAAGTCACCCGCTGCCCCGGAGTCGAGATATGCCTCTGCCGTGAAACGGGTTTCTCCTGTTGTCACCTGTACAGTCCATGTCACTGGGTCAGAGAGCTTCCCAGTACCTAGGGTGGCCTCTCCTACCAACCCTAGGCTTTGGAGTTTCCCGGTTTCTCTGGGCAGGCACGCACCTGGTGTGCGCCGTTTCCACAATAAAAGCAGAGACCCTTGGTGGCTTGTTCCGCTCGACGCTGCTCGGAGGACCGTAGCCGGTCCACTTGCATGAGCTCCATGGGCTCATGGATGGAGGAGCCAGAGAGCCCGGATGATGAGAGGATAGGCTTCTGTGGAGAAGCGGAGTGCCTTACAGGGCGCCGCTCGCGGGACATTTCCTTAGACCTTTCTTGAAAGCGGAGGTCTATGCGGGTTGCGAGGGCGATCAGAGCGTCCAAGGTGGAGGGGACGTCTTGGCCGGCCAGCTCGTCCTTGATACGACCGGTAAGCCCCTCCCAGAAGGCGGCAGTCAAGGCTTCATTGTTCCACCCCAACTCAGATGCCAGCGTGCGGAACCGGATGGCATACTGACCAACTGTCAAAGTCCCTTGGCGTAGCCTGAGGAGGGATGAGGCGGACGAAGAGGCACGTCCGGGTTCATCGAACGCGGTGCGGAAGGTGTGCAGAAGTCCTGGATGCTGCTGGTTACTGGATCTTCCCTCTCCCATAATGGGTTCATCCATGCCAGTGCTTCACCCTCCAGATGAGACATGACAAAGGCTACCTTAGCTTGGTCGGAAGCGAAGAGATGTGGGAGCAGTTTGAAGTGCAGCGAGCACTGGTACAAGAACCCATAGCAGTTCTTGGGATCCCCGGCATACCGAGGCGGAGAGGCTAGTCTCAGTTGCGAGGTCGCAGAAGATGTCCCTACGGGAGCCGTGGATGTGGCAGAAGTGGACAGGGACGTGGCTGGGATTGCAGTGTGTTCAGGCGGGTGTCCACTGACGTCATGAAGGCCAACATATGGGATTGGGTCTCTCGCTGACGTACCAGCTCCTGCTGCAATCCGGCCAGTTGGGATGCTAGTGCTTCGGCGGGATCCATGGCCTGTTCGTTCTGTTAG
Organism: Anomaloglossus baeobatrachus; assembly: GCF_048569485.1. NCBI lineage: Eukaryota > Metazoa > Chordata > Amphibia > Anura > Aromobatidae > Anomaloglossus > Anomaloglossus baeobatrachus. The sequence continues at coordinate 198,077,697 of NC_134355.1, read as the reverse complement.
GTCCGGGTGATGGTGGATCCTCTGGGCCGTGTACCGGACTCCCCCAGTGAGGCAACCTGGAGCTAACCCCTATACAGGGACTGTCCAGTCACCCCACCAGAGGGCCTAGGTACATGGTAGCCGGAGTACTAGCGGAACCGGGGTAGCGTCCCACAGGGAACGGGTAAAACGGAGTCTTTGGAGCCACAGAGTCCTCGGAGACAATTACGGGAGTCCAGTACGGGTGCCGGTTAGGAAGCTCAGGGGGAATCCGGGTTAGCTGGGTGTGACGGGGAAGGCAGCTGGGTGAAGTCGGAGATACCAGACAGGCACAGGCTGCCGAAACGGTGGTTGGATTCCCCGTCGACGGACACCGGAGGACCTCTTGGCAATACTGGATTCAGGGACCGGTTACGGAGGCAGAGCTGGCTCTACGGAAGAGACAAAGTTTTAGTACGAGTAAGGCACAAGGGGACCTGGACTTCTAGCTTGCAGAACTCGACGAACAGGCGACGCCCTCCAGGCAGGAAGCTCCTAATATACCCAACCCTGACTGATGCAATATCCTGTTAGGGAGTGCAGGGCCTTTAAGAGGAGGTCAGTGACCGCGCGCGCGCCCTAATGCGCATGCGCGACGCCCGGGTGCCAGAGGCCAGAGCAGGGAGTGGTGCCGAAAAGGACGTGTGGCTGGAGGCAGGGGACCCGGGGACCGGAGCGGTGAGTGAGGAACAACGTCGGGACCCGGAGAGCGTGACACCATGTCAGGGCAGTCCCCGGGACCGCAGCAGCTGACTGGAGGGTGGATGCAGATTTCTGCAGAGTTTGGCCGTGCCCCCTACGACACCCAACCAGCACAGCAGAGTTAAGCACACAAAGAGTATGGCGGTGCTTAGAAGGCATGCGGTGTGGGGTAGTTGGATGTGTGTAGATTTACAGGTCCAGAGTATTGTGGGTGGGTGGTGATAGTGGGCCTCTGTATGGTGGGCTGAGGAGTAGGGGTGCAGATCCTGCAGATTGTCTTTTGTGTCCTTATTCCACACAGATTTCCACACTGTCTAATCCTCACTTTATTCTTTATATGACAAGGAGAAAGAGATGCACTATGTAGCACCCAGTGGTAAAGGTGGGATTAGTTAGTGCCCGGAGGCTGCTCACCTGATGGGGTTGTGCACCCTTGCACAACCCAGGTTAAAGGGAACCTGTCAGCAGAATTTTTGCTATGAAACTAAAGGAATCCCCTTCTGCAGCTCCTGGGCTGCATTCTAGAAAGGTTCCTCTTGCTACTGGCCCCCCTTTCAGACCTAAATAAACACTTTATAAAATTTTACCTTTTGGTATGCTAATGTAGTTTTATGGTCACGGGGGTGGGCTGTATTGCGTCTGTTATTCGCCCTCCTGCCGCTGTTCGCCGTCCCCCATTGCTCATTTAGATACATGTAACCTTGTGCTCCCGAGGTCTCGCGCATGCCCAGTGGCACTATCGTGGGACTGAGCACTGTGCAAAGCGTGAATGCTGGTGAGGTGATTGCGCAGGCGCGAGATTATGGGCGGCGCTGTGCTTATCATCAGCACTGTCATCCAAGTACCTGCCCATAATCTCGTGCCCGCGCTTTTCCCTCTGCCTCCACCGTTATGCGGTTATGATCGGTGTGTGCTGCTCCTCCCATCTATTTCCTGCTCCAGGGAAAGATGGGTAATAGGTAACGTGGTTGATATGGCCAGCGCTTGCGCATAACGATGGAGGCAGAGGGAAAAGCGTGGGCACGAGATTATGGGCGGGTACTTGGATGACGCTGCTGGCAATCACAGCGCCGCCAATAATCTCGCACCTGCGCAATCACCTCACCAGCGTTCACGCGTTACATAGTGCTCAGTCCTGCGATAGTGCCACTGGGAATGCGCGAGACCTCGGGAGCACAAAGTTACATGAGGGCGGCGTCCTCATGTATGTAAATGAGCAATGGGGGACGGCGAACAGAGGCAGGAGGGCGAATAACGGACACAACAGCCCGCCCCCGTGACCATAAAACCACATTAGCATACCAAAAGGTAAGAATTTATAAAATGTTTATTTAGGTCTGAAAGGGGGGCCAGTAGCAAGAGGAACCTTTCTAGAATGCAGCCCAGGAGCTGCAGAAGGGGAATCCTTTAGTTTAATTGCAAAAATTCTGCTGACAGGTTCCCTTTAAAAGCGAAGAAAAGTCCACAGGGAGACAGCGGGAGACCAGACCCCCGCACAGCCTGGGACCAGCGTGGGTCAAATTCTTCCAGAATTGCGTCTCTGCAGGTCCTATGCCGGAGGAAGCCTGGTAACCAAGCAACCGTAGGTCCTGTGACTAATGTCCGAACCTCTAATCCCTCACTGGGATAGTACAAGTGGATAGCAAGATGGCGGGCAGATGGGAGCGCTAAGAAGCAGGACTAGGTGGGGGAGGTTAGAAACAACCTGTTATTTGAAAACCCACGGCCATTATGCGTTTCAACAGCTGATGGCTGTCTTCATCAGGTGTCACTTGCTATTCACTTCATTCTTTGTGACATATTACTTTGTATGCACTATCTGCAGTTTATAATATTACACTGGGTCAGTATGCACTTATGCGGGACATACTAAAAAGAATGATGAAAAGGAATAAATAAAAAGAATGAAGATAATAACTTATTAGGTGTATATTATGTAGATGTATAAAAGGTTTCTTGGGCAAGTTAGACATGGAATGAACATGAAATATCTGTAGATAATAATAGAATAAACACATATCCCATATAACCAGGTGTATATTACGTTACCTGAGCATTATAGGTGTGGAATGATCATGAAATATCTGTAGATAATAGGAGAATGAACGCATATGGCATATAACCAGGTGTATATTATGTTATCTGAGCATTATAGATGTGGAATGATCATGAAATATCTGTAGATTACAGGAGAATGAACGTATATGGCATATAACCAGGTGTATATTATGTTACCTGAGCATTATAGGTGTGGAATGATCATGAAATATCTGTAGATTACAGAAGAATAAACGCATATGGCATATAACCAGGTGTATATTACGTTACCTGAGCATTATAGGTGTGGAATGATCATGAAATATCTGTAGATAATAGGAGAATGAACACATATGGCTTATAACCAGTTGTATATTATGTTATCTGAGCATTATAGGTGTGGAATGATCATGAAATATCTGTAGATTACAGGAGAATGAACGCATATGGCATATAACCAGGTGTATATTATGTTACCTGAGCATTATAGGTGTGGAATGATAATGAAATATCTGTAGATAATAGGAGAATGAACGCATATAGCATATAACCAGGTGTATATTATGTTACCTGAGCATTATAGGTGTGGAATGATTATGAAATATCTGTAGATAATAGGAGAATGAACGCATATGGCATATAACCAGGTGTATATTACGTTACCTGAGCATTATAGATGTGGAATGATCATGAAATATCTGTAGATTACAGGAGAATGAACGCATATGGCATATAACCAGGTGTATATTCTGTTACCTGAGCATTATAGGTGTGGAATGATTATGAAATATCTGTAGATAATAGGAGAATGAACGCATATGGCATATAACCAGGTGTATATTATGTTACCTGAGCATTATAGGTGTGGAATGATCATGAAATATCTGTAGATTACAGGAGAATGAACGCATATGGCATATAACCAGGTGTATATTACGTTACCTGAGCATTATAGGTGTGGAATGATCATAAAATATCTGTAGATAATAGGAGAATGAACGCATATGGCATATAACCAGGTGTATATTACGTTACCTGAGCATTATAGGTGTTGAATGATCATGAAATATCTGTAGATAATAGGAGAATGAACACATATGGCATATAACCAGTTGTATATTACGTTACCTGAGCATTATAGGTGTGGAATGATCATGAAATATCTGTAGATAATAGGAGAATGAACGCATATGGCATATAACCAGGTGTATATTATGTTATCTGAGCATTATAGGTGTGGAATGATCATGAAATATCTGTATATAATAGGAGAATGAACGCATATGGCATATAACCAGGTGTATATTATGTTACCTGAGCATTATAGGTGTGGAATGATCATGAAATATCTGTAGATAATAGGAGAATGAACGCATATGGCATATAACCAGGTGTATATTACGTTACCTGAGCATTATAGGTGTGGAATAATCATGAAATATCTGTATATAATAGGAGAATGAACGCATATGGCATATAACCAGGTGTATATTATGTTACCTGAGCATTATAGGTGTGGAATGATCATGAAATATCTGTAGATAATAGGAGAATGAACGCATATGGCATATAACCAGGTGTATATTACGTTACCTGAGCATTATAGGTGTGGAATAATCATGAAATATCTGTAGATAATAGGAGAATGAACGCATATGGCATATAACCAGGTGTATATTACGTTACCTGAGCATTATAGGTGTGGAATGATCATGAAATAGCTGTAGATAATAGGAGAATGAACGCATATGGCATATAACCAGTTGTATATTATGTTATCTGAGCATTATAGGTGTGGAATAATCATGAAATATCTGTAGATAATAGGAGAATGAACGCATATGGCATATAACCAGGTGTATATTACGTTACCTGAGCATTATAGGTGTGGAATGATCATGAAATATCTGTAGATAATAGGAGAATGAACACATATGGCATATAACCAGTTGTATATTATGTTACCTGAGCATTATAGATGTGGAATGATCATGAAATATCTGTAGATAATAGGAGAATGAACACATATGGCATATAACCAGGTGTATATTATGTTACCTGAGCATTATAGGTGTGGAATGATCATGAAATATCTGTAGATAATAGGAGAATGAACGCATATGGCATATAACCAGGTGTATATTACGTTACCTGAGCATTATAGGTGTTGAATGATCATGAAATATCTGTAGATAATAGGAGAATGAACACATATGGCATATAACCAGTTGTATATTATGTTATCTGAGCATTATAGATGTGGAATGATCATGAAATATCTGTAGATTACAGGAGAATGAACGTATATGGCATATAACCAGGTGTATATTATGTTACCTGAGCATTATAGGAGTGGAATGATCATGAAATATCTGTAGATTACAGAAGAATAAACGCATATGGCATATAACCAGGTGTATATTATGTTACCTGAGCATTATAGGTGTGGAATGATAATGAAATATCTGTAGATTACAGAAGAATAAACGCATATGGCATATAACCAGGTGTATATTATGTTACCTGAGCATTATAGGTGTGGAATGATCATGAAATATCTGTAGATAATAGGAGAATGAACGCATATGGCATATAACCAGGTGTATATTACGTTACCTGAGCATTATAGATGTGGAATGATCATGAAATATCTATAGATTACAGGAGAATGAACGCATATGCCATATAACCAGGTGTATATTATGTTACCTGAGCATTATAGGTGTGGAATGATCATGAAATATCTGTAGATAATAGGAGAATGAACACATATGGCATATAACCAGGTGTATATTACGTTACCTGAGCATTATAGGTGTGGAATGATCATGAAATATCTGTAGATAATAGGAGAATGAACACATATGGCATATAACCAGGTGTATATTACGTTACCTGAGCATTATAGGTGTGGAATGATCATGAAATATCTGTAGATAATAGGAGAATGAACGCATATGGCATATAACCAGGTGTATATTACGTTACCTGAGCATTATAGATGTGGAATGATCATGAAATATCTGTAGATAATAGGAGAATGAACACATATGGCATATAACCAGGTGTATATTACGTTACCTGAGCATTATAGGTGTGGAATGATCATGAAATATCTATAGATTACAGAAGAATAAACGCATATGACATATGACCAGGTGTATATTATGTTACCTGAGCATTATAGGTGTGGAATGATCATGAAATATCTGTAGATAATAGGAGAATGAATGCATATGGCATATAACCAGGTGTATATTATGTTACCTGAGCATTATAGGTGTGGAATGATCATGAAATATCTGTAGATAATAGGAGAATGAACACATATGGCATATAACCAGGTGTATATTATGTTACCTGAGCATTATAGGTGTGGAATGATCATGAAATATCTGTAGATAATAGGAGAATGAACACATATGCCATATAACCAGGTGTATATTACGTTACCTGAGCATTATAGGTATGGAATGATCATGAAATATCTGTAGATAATAGGAGAATGAACGCATATGGCATATAACCAGGTGTATATTATGTTACCTGAGCATTATAGGTGTGGAATGATCATGAAATATCTGTAGATAATAGGAGAATGAACACATATGGCATATAACCAGGTGTATATTATGTTACCTGAGCATTATAGGTGTGGAATGATCATGAAATATCTGTAGATAATAGGAGAATGAATGCATATGGCATATAACCAGGTGTATATTATGTTACCTGAGCATTATAGGTGTGGAATGATCATGAAATATCTGTAGATAATAGGAGAATGAACACATATGGCATATAACCAGGTGTATATTATGTTACCTGAGCATTATAGGTGTGGAATGATCATGAAATATCTGTAGATAATAGGAGAATGAACACATATGCCATATAACCAGGTGTATATTACGTTACCTGAGCATTATAGGTGTGGAATGATCATGAAATATCTGTAGATAATAGGAAAATGAACACATATAGCATATAACCAGGTGTATATTAGGTTACCTGAGCATTATAGGTGTGGAATGATCATGAAATATCTGTAGATTACAGAAGAATAAACTCATATGGCATATAACCAGGTGTATATTATGTTACCTGAGCATTATAGATGTGGAATGATCAGGAAATATCTGTAGATTACAGAAGAATAAACGCATATGGCATATAACCAGGTGTATATTATGTTACCTGAGCATTATAGGTGTGGAATGATCATGAAATATCTGTAGATAATAGGAGAATGAACGCATATGGCATATAACCAGGTGTATATTACGTTACCTGAGCATTATAGGTGTGGAATGATCATGAAATATCTGTAGATTACAGGAGAATGAATGCATATGGCATATAACCAGGTGTATATTACGTTACCTGAGCATTATAGGTTTTTTACCGCGGGTGCGGTAATCTTTCAGACCCTGTGGAATTTTCTTAAAAAAATTACGTTTTCCAGTGCGCACAGGGCCTAAGGCTGACAGTTTGCAGCTCTTGATCTTCCCAGTTGCGGGAGCAGGCTGCTGTTTTAACAACCGGCTCCATCGAATTGAGGGGAACCGGGCGAGTCCCAGCCCTGGCTACGGGATGCGACAAATGGCGAAAAGAGTCCAATTCTCTTGTTTTACACTGCTTAAATAAAAGTATACATGTTTATTATCTAAAAACTGGTTCTTTCCTGAGGCATCATACTGCCATGTCAGTTTTACCATGTAGTGAACATGGTTAATAAAACACCTAAAGTCAATTGTGAAATTGCACTTGTGTTTGCAATTTCATTGCACTTGGATTTTCTACCCCATTTTCCTGTATAGTATATGGTAAAATGAATCATTTCATTTAAAAGTACAACTTATCCCACAAAAAAAGAAGCCTTATATATCTATATTGACATAAAAAATAAAAAAATCATTGAAGAAGGTGACCGAAAAACGAAAATTCAAAGCAAAAATCGCCAGGGGGTGAGGGGAATAACCCCCTAAATGCTGTAATAAATAGCATTCTCGGCATTTAGGTGGATGCGACCGCTGCCATGATGACCAGTCATGACAACTTCTCAGTCACTCAGCTGGAGAATGCCTGGTATACCATGCTAAATGCATGTTATGTGAGGCCTGAAACACACATCCGTGAAACAAGTGCGTGTTTGGTCCGTTTCCGTGTATACTGGAGACATGGCCAAACGTGCACCAATGTTATTGTATGATAAAAGGTCCACGTGCGTTTTTGATGCATGTCCGTTTGTCCGTGTCCGTGGTCCGTACCTGTGTGCGTTTTGCACGGCAGCATGTCTGTTTTATGCACGCAACACGCAGCACAGACCCAATGAAAGTCAATGGGTCTGTGCGCACGTCCGAGTGACACGGACGCATTTCTGTTTGCTCCCTGTACGTTTTGTGCTTTTTTCATGTGATGTCGGTCTTTTTTCTTTTTCTGTTTCGTTCTCTCCCTCAGTCCGTCAGTCGGTCTCTATGTCTGTCGGTCGGTCTCTCTGTCTTATCTGTCCCTCTAGCTGTCTGTCGGTCAGTTCCGCCCCCTCTCTCATACTTACCGTTCCCCGATCTCCGGCGCGGCGCTGCACTGCTGTTATAAAAACTTTGGCGGCTTTTACTATTTTGAAAAAGCCGGCCGCCCATTAATCAATCTCGTATTCCCTGCTTTCCCCGCCCACCGGCGCCTGTGATTGGTTGCAGTCACACACGCCCACCACGCTGAGTGACAGCTGTCACACTGCACCCAATCACAGCAGCCGGTGGGCGTGTCTATACTGTGCAGTAAAATAAATAAATAAATAATTAAAAAAAACGGCGTGCGGTCCCCCCCCATTTTAATACCAGCCAGATAAAGCCATACGGCTGAAGGCTGGTATTCTCAGGATGGGGAGCTCCACGTTATGGGGAGCCCCCCAGCCTAACAATATCAGTCAGCAGCCGCCCAGAATTGCCGCATACATTATATGCGACAGTTCTGGGACTGTACCCGGCTCTTCCCAATTTGCCCTGGTGCGTTGGCAAATCGGGGTAATAAGGAGTTATTGGCAGCCCATAGCTGCCAATAAGTCCTAGATTAATCATGTCAGGCGTCTCCCGGAGATTCCTTTCATGATTAATCTGTAAGTGACATTTAAAAAACACACACACACCCGAACAAAATAATTTATTAGAAATAAAAAACACTAACAAAGTCCCTCATCACCAATTTATTAACCCCGACAAAGCCCTCCATGTCCGGCGTAATCCACGGATCTCCAGCGTCGCTTCCAGCTCTGCTACATGCAGGTGACAGGAGCTGCAGAATACACCGCCGCTCCTGTCAGCTCCACGCAACAAATGAGGTGAGTAGCGCGATCAGCTGCTGTCAGTCAGGTAACTCGCGGCCACCGCTGGATCCAGCGGTGGCTGGATCCAGCGGTGGCCGCGGGTAACCTCAGTGACAGCTCAGCTGATCGCGCTACTCATCTCAGTTGCTGCGTGGAGTTGACAGGAGCGGCGGTGAGTAGCGCGATCAGCTGAGCCGTCACTGAGGTTACCCGCGGCCACCGCTGCATCCACCGCTGGATCCAGGTAACCTCAGTGACAGCTCAGCTGATCGCGCTATTGCCTTCATTAGCTGCGTGGAGGTGACAGGAGCGGCGGTGTCTTCTGCTGCTCCTGTCACCTTCATGCAGCAGAGCTGGATGCGACGCTGGAGGTCCGTGGATTACGCCGGACATGGAGGGCTTTGTCGGGGTTAATATAGTGGTGATGAGGGACTTTGTTAGTGTTTTCATTTACAAGGAATGGATTAGACACAGGTGCCACATAATGGCTGTCAACCAGAATGTCCCTGAGATTTTTCCCTCGCCAAGGTGTCATCAAGGGATTTTCAGAGACATTCTGGGACAAGATCTTATCTGTCTTAAGAATCGCCCAGTGTCTTTTCAGGCAATCTCTCATTTTGTCCCACTGGCAATTGAATGTTGAGATGTATCTAATCTCATTCCCTTTGTTTTATTATGGTGTTTTTTATGGTGTTTTTTGATTCTTTTTTAATTGTGTTTGTTTGTTCTCCTTGTTTTAATAGTGATTTATTCATCTTATGAATCTGTACCCATGTGTTTCGTCGTGATCGGTGGTTTTCTGCGGCTCGTCGTGAACCTTGACCTCAAGCATACCATCTGACCATTGATAAAAAGTCTACCATGTGGAAAACTGTTTCAGGATTTGGAAGAGTCTGGAGACTAGCTCTCATGGAATTACTGCTATAGCTGTGTATTGACGGCTAATAAGAGAATAATTGCCCGGTTTTTTTTTTATATATATATATAGGGAATGCAGAGTTGTTCTTTAATCTTCTTGTATTTCTAAACCCTGGTGAAAGACTAAAATAAAATTTATGGTCACTAATTGAGACTTTTTGAAACCTCCTGGCAATTATGATAGTGAAATATTGTACATATTATGCTGGGCTGTTTTTCTATGATAGTTATATCTGGGACTATTGAAGGATTGAACTGTATTGTAGGGACTTAATTATGACCTAGTGATATTATTTCCATCTGGTTGATGCGGTTCCGTCACAGTGGGAATGTGGTATGACTTTAGTATATTGCGCATTCTTTATGCTATGTTTATGTTTCAAAATATGCTGATTAGTACATATTGGGCGATCTGGGACATAGGTACGATGTGATCTTGGTTGCATTAGCCCCTGGTTACCTCCTGGTGATGTGTGCGTCTCTGGGTGCGCGCTCTCTGACAGTCCTCTGGAGATAAGACACTTCACGGCCTCCGTTGATCCAATGCGCATGCTCGGTGACGTCAGTGGGAGAATTCTCCCTGAGTCTGCGCGTTGGAGTTGGAATGCTGTGGCTTGTTTCACATGAACACTTGAGGCTGTTCACTGCGCGTGCGCCACGCTGGCACGCACATATCACCTGGTGTTTAATTAAACGACACATGGGTATTTAGTACGGACATCTGGGGAATGAGCGCACTTCCGCCCCTGCCTCCATCCTGCTGAAGAAGCATTAAGCGACACGCGTCCGGGACTGGGAGCTGCATTCCTTCCCCCCACTGCTGTGTTTGGAGCTCCTACTATTGTCCAATTTATGGGTAAGCCTTGAATTTAGCCATATACCAACTGTATGATCTTTTTAGATGGCATTTTCCCTGGATTAGCTGGGAGCTGCATTATGTCTGGTGACAGCGAACATTTTTGGTAGCTGTAACTAGGACATGGGACTCATTATGTTATTTGTCCTTTATTTCTACGCTAGCTAGACACACAGATCTACTTTTGTGGGGGGTGGATGTTTGGTAGAGGTCCTCCTTATACCTTTTGATAAATTAATCATGTGATTTTATATTTGTGTCCATTCATATGTTTAATAAAAATCGATGTTTTTTGGAAATTTATACTCCTATGTGTATGTGGTTCTTTTTGGGACTCATATATCATTTGTAGTCTGTTGATGGAGTTATTCCATTTATTTATCCGTACATAAGGGAAGTATATGAAATTACTACTATGATATTGCAATTTTTCCCTTTGTCTTTGATCTTGTTTATAGATATTTCATGATAATTCCACACCTATAATGCTCAGGTAATATAATATACACCTGGTTATATGCCATATACGTTCATTCTCCTATTATCTACAGATATTTCATGATCATTCCACACCTATAATGCTCAGGTAACGTAATATACACCTGGTTATATGCCATATGCGTTCATTATCCTATTATTTACAGATACTTCATAATCATTCCACACCTATAATGCTCAGGTAACATAATATACACCTGGTTATATGCTATATGCGTTCATTATCCTATTATCTTCAGATATTTCCTGATCATTCCACACCTATAATGCTCAGGTAACATAATATACACCTGGTTATATGCCATATGCGTTCATTTTCCTATTTTCTACATATATTTCCTGATCATTCCACACCTATAATGCTCAGGTAACATAATATACACCTGGTTATATGGCATATGCGTTCATTTTCCTATTATCTACAGATATTTCTTGATCATTCCACACCTATAATGCTCAGGTAACGTAATTTACACCTGGTTATACGCCATATGCGTTCATTTTCCTATTATCTACAGATATTTCATGATCATTCTACACCTATAATGCTCAGGTAACGTAATATACACCTGGTTATATGCCATATGCATTCATTCTCCTATTATGTACTGATATTTCCTGATCATTCCACACCTATAATGCTCAGGTAACGTAATATACACCTGGTTATATGCCATATGCGTTCATTCTCCTATTATCTACAGATATTTCATGATCATTCCACACCTATAATGCTCAGGTAACATAATATACACCTGGTTATATGCCATATGTGTTCATTCTCCTATTATCTACAGATATTTCATGATCATTCCACGCCTATAATGCTCAGGTAACGTAATATACACCTGGTTATATGCCATATGCGTTCATTCTCCTATTATCTACAGATATTTCATGATCATTCCACGCCTATAATGCTCAGGTAACGTAATATACACCTGGTTATATGCTATATGCGTTCATTCTCCTATTATCTACAGATATTTCATGATCATTCCACACCTATAATGCTCAGGTAACGTAATATACACCTGGTTATATGCCATATGCATTCATTCTCCTATTATCTACAGATATTTCATGATCATTCCACACCTATAATGCTCAGGTAACGTAATATACACCTGGTTATATGCCATATGCGTTCATTCTCCTATTATCTACAGATATTTCATGATCATTCCACACCTATAATGCTCAGGTAACGTAATATACACCTGGTTATATGCCATATGCGTTCATTCTCCTATTATCTACAGATATTTCATGATCATTCCACACCTATAATGCTCAGGTAATATAATATACACCTGGTTATATGCCATATGCGTTCATTCTCCTATTATCTACAGATATTTCATGATCATTCCACACCTATAATGCTCAGGTAACATAATATACACCTGGTTATATGCCATATGTGTTCATTCTCCTATTATCTACAGATATTTCATGTTCATTCCACACCTATAATGCGCAGGTAACATAATATACACCTGGTTATATGCCATATGCGTTCATTCTCCTATTATCTACAGATATTTCATGATCATTCCACACCTATAATGCTCAGGTAACATAATATACACCTGGTTATATGCCATATGCGTTCATTCTCCTATTATCTACAGATATTTCATGATCATTCCACACCTATAATGCTCAGGTAACATAATATACACCTGGTTATATGCCATATGCGTTCATTTTCCTATTATCTACAGATATTTCATGATCATTCCACACCTATAATGCTCAGGTAACATAATATACACCTGGTTATATGCCATATGCGTTCATTCTCCTGTAATCTACAGATATTTCATGATTATTCCACACCTATAATGCTCAGGTAACATAATATACACCTGGTTATATGCCATATGCGTTCATTCTCCTGTAATCTATAGATATTTCATGATCATTCCACACCTATAATGCTCAGGTAACGTAATATACACCTGGTTATATGCCATATGCGTTCATTCTCCTGTAATCTACAGATATTTCATGATTATTCCACATCTATAATGCTCAGGTAACATAATATACACCTGGTTATATGCCATATGCGTTCATTCTCCTATTATCTACAAATATTTCATGATCATTCCACACCTATAATGCTCAGGTAACGTAATATACACCTGGTTATATGCCATATGCGTTCATTCTCCTATTATCTACAGATATTTCATGATTATTCCACACCTATAATGCTCAGGTAACGTAATATACACCTGATTATATGCCATATGCGTTCATTCTCCTATTATCTACAGATATTTCATGATTATTCCACACCTATAATGCTCAGGTAACGTAATATACACCTGGTTATATGCCATATGCATTCATTCTCCTATTATCTACAGATATTTCATGATCATTCCACACCTATAATGCTCAGGTAACGTAATATACACCTGGTTATATGCCATATGTGTTCATTCTCCTATTATCTACAGATATTTCATGATCATTCCACGCCTATAATGCTCAGGTAACGTAATATACACCTGGTTATATGCTATATGCGTTCATTCTCCTATTATCTACAGATATTTCATGATCATTCCACACCTATAATGCTCAGGTAACATAATATACACCTGGTTATATGCCATATGTGTTCATTCTCCTATTATCTACAGATATTTCATGATCATTCCACACCTATAATGCTCAGGTAACGTAATATACACCTGGTTATACGCCATATGCGTTAATTCTCCTATTATCTACAGATATTTCATAATCATTCCACACCTATAATGCTCAGGTAACGTAATATACACCTGGTTATATGCCATATGCATTCATTCTCCTATTATCTACAGATATTTCATGATCATTCCACACCTATAATGCTCAGGTAACGTAATATACACCTGGTTATATGCCATATGCGTTCATTCTCCTATTATCTACAGATATTTCATGATCATTCCACACCTATAATGCTCAGGTAACGTAATATACACCTGGTTATATGCCATATGCGTTCATTCTCCTATTATCTACAGATATTTCATGATCATTCCACACCTATAATGCTCAGGTAACATAATAAACACCTGGTTATATGCCATATGCGTTCATTCTCCTATTATCTACAGATATTTCATGATCATTCCACACCTATAATGCTCAGGTAACATAATATACACCTGGTTATATGCCATATGTGTTCATTCTCCTATTATCTACAGATATTTCATGTTCATTCCACACCTATAATGCGCAGGTAACATAATATACACCTGGTTATATGCCATATGCGTTCATTCTCCTATTATCTACAGATATTTCATGATCATTCCACACCTATAATGCTCAGGTAACATAATATACACCTGGTTATATGCCATATGCGTTCATTCTCCTATTATCTACAGATATTTCATGATCATTCCACACCTATAATGCTCAGGTAACATAATATACACCTGGTTATATGCCATATGCGTTCATTTTCCTATTATCTACAGATATTTCATGATCATTCCACACCTATAATGCTCAGGTAACATAATATACACCTGGTTATATGCCATATGCGTTCATTCTCCTGTAATCTACAGATATTTCATGATTATTCCACACCTATAATGCTCAGGTAACATAATATACACCTGGTTATATGCCATATGCGTTCATTCTCCTGTAATCTATAGATATTTCATGATCATTCCACACCTATAATGCTCAGGTAACGTAATATACACCTGGTTATATGCCATATGCGTTCATTCTCCTGTAATCTACAGATATTTCATGATTATTCCACATCTATAATGCTCAGGTAACATAATATACACCTGGTTATATGCCATATGCGTTCATTCTCCTATTATCTACAAATATTTCATGATCATTCCACACCTATAATGCTCAGGTAACGTAATATACACCTGGTTATATGCCATATGCGTTCATTCTCCTATTATCTACAGATATTTCATGATTATTCCACACCTATAATGCTCAGGTAACGTAATATACACCTGGTTATATGCCATATGCGTTCATTCTCCTATTATCTACAGATATTTCATGATTATTCCACACCTATAATGCTCAGGTAACGTAATATACACCTGGTTATATGCCATATGCGTTCATTCTCCTATTATCTACAGATATTTCATGATCATTCCACACCTATAATGCTCAGGTAACGTAATATACACCTGGTTATATGCCATATGCGTTCATTCTCCTATTATCTACAGATATTTCATGATTATTCCACACCTATAATGCTCAGGTAACGTAATATATACCTGGTTATATGCCATATGCGTTCATTCTCCTATTATCTACAGATATTTCATGATTATTCCACACCTATAATGCTCAGGTAACGTAATATACACCTGGTTATATGCCATATGCGTTCATTCTCCTGTAATCTACAGATATTTCATGATTATTCCACACCTATAATGCTCAGGTAACGTAATATACACCTGGTTATATGCCATATGCATTCATTCTCCTATTATCTACAGATATTTCATGATCATTCCACACCTATAATGCTCAGGTAACGTAATATACACCTGGTTATATGCCATATGCGTTCATTCTCCTGTAATCTACAGATATTTCATGATTATTCCACACCTATAATGCTCAGGTAACGTAATATACACCTGGTTATATGGCATATGCGTTCATTCTCCTATTATCTACAGATATTTCATGATTATTCCACACCTATAATGCTCAGGTAACGTAATATACACCTGGTTATATGCCATATGCGTTCATTCTCCTATTATCTACAGATATTTCATGATTATTCCACACCTATAATGCTCAGGTAACGTAATATATACCTGGTTATATGCCATATGCGTTCATTCTCCTATTATCTACAGATATTTCATGATTATTCCACACCTATAATGCTCAGGTAACGTAATATACACCTGGTTATATGCCATATGCGTTCATTCTCCTGTAATCTACAGATATTTCATGATTATTCCACACCTATAATGCTCAGGTAACGTAATATACACCTGGTTATATGCCATATGCATTCATTCTCCTATTATCTACAGATATTTCATGATCATTCCACACCTATAATGCTCAGGTAACGTAATATACACCTGGTTATATGCCATATGCGTTCATTCTCCTGTAATCTACAGATATTTCATGATTATTCCACACCTATAATGCTCAGGTAACGTAATATACACCTGGTTATATGGCATATGCGTTCATTCTCCTATTATCTACAGATATTTCATGATTATTCCACACCTATAATGCTCAGGTAACGTAATATACACCTGGTTATATGCCATATGCATTCATTCTCCTATTATCTACAGATATTTCATGATCATTCCACACCTATAATGCTCAGGTAACGTAATATACTCCTGGTTATATGCCATATGCGTTCATTCTCCTATTATCTACAGATATTTCCTGATCATTCCACACCTATAATGCTCAGGTAACGTAATATACTCCTGGTTATATGCCATATGCGTTCATTCTCCTATTATCTACAGATATTTCATGATTATTCCACACCTATAATGCTCAGGTAACGTAATATACTCCTGGTTATATGCCATATGCATTCATTCTCCTATTATCTACATATATTTCATAATCATTCCACACCTATAATGCTCAGGTAACATAATATACACCTGGTTATATGCCATATGCATTCATTCTCCTATTATCTACAGATATTTCATGATCATTCCACACCTATAATGCTCAGGTAACATAATATACACCTGGTTATATGCCATATGCATTCATTCTCTTATTATCTACAGATATTTCCTGATCATTCCACACCTATAATGCTCAGGTAACATAATATACACCTGGTTATATGCCATATGCATTCATTCTCCTATTATCTACAGATATTTCCTGATCATTCCACACCTATAATGCTCAGGTAACATAATATACACCTGGTTATATGCCATATGCGTTCATTCTCCTATTATCTACATATATTTCATAATCATTCCACACCTATAATGCTCAGGTAACATAATATACACCTGGTTATATGCCATATGTGTTCATTCTCCTATTATCTACATATATTTCATAATCATTCCACACCTATAATGCTCAGGTAACATAATATACACCTGGTTATATGCCATATGCATTCATTCTCCTATTATCTACAGATATTTCATGATCATTCCACACCTATAATGCTCAGGTAACATAATATACACCTGGTTATATGCCATATGCATTCATTCTCTTATTATCTACAGATATTTCCTGATCATTCCACACCTATAATGCTCAGGTAACGTAATATACACCTGGTTATATGCCATATGCGTTCATTCTCCTATTATCTACAGATATTTCCTGATCATTCCACACCTATAATGCTCAGGTAACGTAATATACTCCTGGTTATATGCCATATGCGTTCATTCTCCTATTATCTACAGATATTTCATGATTATTCCACACCTATAATGCTCAGGTAACGTAATATACACCTGGTTATATGCCATATGCATTCATTCTCCTATTATCTACAGATATTTCATGATCATTCCACACCTATAATGCTCAGGTAACGTAATATACTCCTGGTTATATGCCATATGCGTTCATTCTCCTATTATCTACAGATATTTCCTGATCATTCCACACCTATAATGCTCAGGTAACGTAATATACTCCTGGTTATATGCCATATGCGTTCATTCTCCTATTATCTACAGATATTTCATGATTATTCCACACCTATAATGCTCAGGTAACGTAATATACTCCTGGTTATATGCCATATGCATTCATTCTATTATCTACATATATTTCATAATCATTCCACACCTATAATGCTCAGGTAACATAATATACACCTGGTTATATGCCATATGCATTCATTCTCCTATTATCTACAGATATTTCATGATCATTCCACACCTATAATGCTCAGGTAACATAATATACACCTGGTTATATGCCATATGCATTCATTCTCTTATTATCTACAGATATTTCCTGATCATTCCACACCTATAATGCTCAGGTAACATAATATACACCTGGTTATATGCCATATGCATTCATTCTCCTATTATCTACAGATATTTCCTGATCATTCCACACCTATAATGCTCAGGTAACATAATATACACCTGGTTATATGCCATATGCGTTCATTCTCCTATTATCTACATATATTTCATAATCATTCCACACCTATAATGCTCAGGTAACATAATATACACCTGGTTATATGCCATATGCATTCATTCTCCTATTATCTACAGATATTTCATGATCATTCCACACCTATAATGCTCAGGTAACATAATATACACCTGGTTATATGCCATATGCATTCATTCTCTTATCTACAGATATTTCCTGATCATTCCACACCTATAATGCTCAGGTAACGTAATATACACCTGGTTATATGCCATATGCGTTCATTCTCCTATTATCTACAGATATTTCCTGATCATTCCACACCTATAATGCTCAGGTAACATAATATACACCTGGTTATATGGCATATGTGTTCATTCTCCTGTAATCTACAGATATTTCATGATTATTCCACACCTATAACGCTCAGGTAACGTAATATACACCTGGTTATATGCCATATGCGTTCATTCTCCTATTATCTACAGATATTTCATGATCATTCCACACCTATAATGCTCAGGTAACATAATATACACCTGGTTATATGGCATATGTGTTCATTCTCCTGTAATCTACAGATATTTCATGATTATTCCACACCTATAATGCTCAGATAACGTAATATACACCTGGTTATATACCATATGCGTTCATTCTCCTGTAATCTATAGATATTTCATGATCATTCCACACCTATAATGCTCAGGTAACGTAATATACACCTGGTTATATGGCATATGTGTTCATTCTCCTGTAATCTACAGATATTTCATGATTATTCCACACCTATAACGCTCAGGTAACGTAATATACACCTGGTTATATGCCATATGCGTTCATTCTCCTATTATCTACAGATATTTCATGATCATTCCACACCTATAATGCTCAGGTAACATAATATACACCTGGTTATATGGCATATGTGTTCATTCTCCTGTAATCTACAGATATTTCATGATTATTCCACACCTATAATGCTCAGATAACGTAATATACACCTGGTTATATACCATATGCGTTCATTCTCCTGTAATCTATAGATATTTCATGATCATTCCACACCTATAATGCTCAGGTAACGTAATATACACCTGGTTATATGCCATATGCGTTCATTCTCCTATTATCTACAGATATTTCATGATCATTCCACACCTATAATGCTCAGGTAACATAATATACACCTGGTTATATGGCATATGTGTTCATTCTCCTGTAATCTACAGATATTTCATGATTATTC
Organism: Anomaloglossus baeobatrachus; assembly: GCF_048569485.1. Classification (NCBI taxonomy): domain Eukaryota; kingdom Metazoa; phylum Chordata; class Amphibia; order Anura; family Aromobatidae; genus Anomaloglossus; species Anomaloglossus baeobatrachus. The sequence goes on along the minus strand of NC_134355.1, from coordinate 198,057,909 downwards.
CACACCTATAATGCTCAGATAACGTAATATACACCTGGTTATATGCCATATGCGTTCATTCTCCTATTATCTACAGATATTTCATGATCATTCCACACCTATAATGCTCAGGTAACGTAATATACACCTGGTTATATGCCATATGTGTTCATTCTCCTATTATCTACAGATATTTTATGATCATTCCACACCTATAATGCTCAGGTAACATAATATACACCTGGTTATATGGCATATGTGTTCATTCTCCTGTAATCTACAGATATTTCATGATTATTCCACACCTATAATGCTCAGATAACGTAATATACACCTGGTTATATACCATATGCGTTCATTCTCCTATTATCTACAGATATTTCATGATCATTCCACACCTATAATGCTCAGGTAACGTAATATACACCTGGTTATATGCCGTATGCGTTCATTCTCCTATTATCTACAGATATTTCATGTTCATTCCACACCTATAATGCTCAGGTAACGTAATATACACCTGGTTATATGCCATATGCGTTCATTCTCTTATTATCTACAGATATTTCCTGATCATTCCACACCTATAATGCTCAGGTAACATAATATACACCTGGTTATATGCCATATGCGTTCATTCTCCTATTATCTACATATATTTCATAATCATTCCACACCTATAATGCTCAGGTAACATAATATACACCTGGTTATATGCCATATGCATTCATTCTCCTATTATCTACAGATATTTCATGATTATTCCACACCTATAATGCTCAGGTAACATAATATACACCTGGTTATATGCCATATGTGTTCATTCTCCTATTATCTACAGATATTTCATGATTATTCCACACCTATAATGCTCAGGTAACATAATATACTCCTGGTTATATGCCATATGCATTCATTCTCCTATTATCTACAGATATTTCATGATTATTCCACACCTATAATGCTCAGGTAACATAATATACACCTGGTTATATGCCATATGCATTCATTCTCCTATTATCTACAGATATTTCATAATCATTCCACACCTATAATGCTCAGGTAACATAATATACACCTGGTTATATACCATATGCGTTCATTCTCCTATTATCTACAGATATTTCATGATCATTCCACACCTATAATGCTCAGGTAACATAATATACACCTGGTTATATGCCATATGCGTTCATTCTCCTGTAATCTACAGATATTTCATGATTATTCCACGCCTATAATGCTCAGGTAACGTAATATACACCTGGTTATATGCCATATGCGTTCATTCTCCTATTATCTACAGATATTTCATGTTCATTCCATGTGTAACTTGCCAAAGAAACCTTTTATACATCTACATAATATACACCTAATAAGTTATTACCCTCATTCTTTTTAGTGTGTCCCCGCTTATGCGCTCTCTAGTCTATCTACACATATAGCATTAGCATGTTCCCCCTAGTGGCCTATACTCTGCCCTCGTCATGCCCCTGTGTGCGGTTGCCGGCCTTTAGTTTCTACTACTTATCCCCATCCATTGATTTGATTCCATTTCAGATGGGGATGGGGACTGTTGATGCGCATGCGCGCTGACGCGCCGGCACTCTGCGACGGTAACTTTCTCTCGGTCGCGGCTGATCACGTGACCCTGGTCCCGCTCATGTGATCACACGTGGGTGAGGGCTCGGGGTCTTGTGGCCCCGCCCGTTCCGCTGACGGTCTCGGCAATGCTGATTCCCGGCTGGTGTCTGCGCTGCATGCACCAATCAGCAGCAGCTCCTTTACATTTCTGTATGTATCGTTCCTCGCCATTGGTTAGTATAATTATACAAGGGCTGGAGGGTTAGCATTTCGCCACTCCCCCTAGAGGTAGGCACGCCCACTGTAACGCGCGGCTGCGGGAAGTGGCTCCGCATTCCAGCCCACCGAGCCCAGGTGCACTGATCCCGGCTATTTCCAGCATGACGAGCTTCTTTTCGGGGTTTCCCAGGCGGTAAGTGTAATTTTGCTGTCGTTTGCACTTGTCCTTATTATATTGGTCGCTCGCAGACGTTGGTACACGGTTTCATGCTCTAGAATCCTTTTTAGATTGCACCAGTTTTCCTGTGCTGCATTGCCGCCTACTCGCTGTACCTCACTCCTGCCCGATTATTACAGTTCATGTCAGTTTTGAAAACAAAATGTATTTGCTTTTTCTGCCAGTGCTGTATCCTGGGCTCTGCCGTGCGTAGACCTGTATGTATCTGCAAGTATTTATTAAATGGTAATCAATTCATTACAAATGTAACATGGAGAAGATGAAATAGACATGAAAAAACACTGGCACAAAGAATGGTAAAACAGTTAATGCAAAAGGCTGCACAAAAGGCTAGAATGGTACAATGCAGTGCAGTAACAATGTAAGTACATGATCAATCATAAAAACATACCCAGTGCAGCCAGATTAACAAATGGTAAAGTGCCAGTAGTGCAGAGGACAGAGGTCTGGATACCCCCCTAGGAAGGGTAACGCGCGTTTCGCGTGAAGAGAGTAACACGCCTCATCAGACCGTGAGGGATATGATTTGGTTTGACCATCCACTTATGACGGCTCGACGTTCCAGGAATTTGAAGGATTATCTTGTGCGCAGCCATTACGTTCCAGCGGTGTCCCATCCTTTTGGCCAAATTGCCCCCTTATACGGTTGCTTTCCATGTGGCCACTGTCTTGCGTGCACCAATGTTCCTCGCAGCAAGACCTTTACAACTGTAGATGGCAGCCGCACTTTTGACATCAGGTGTTATGTTTCTTGTGCGACCTCGAATGTGGTTTATTATGCCACTTGCGGCTGTCCGAAGGTCTACATAGGTCTGACTTCACGGGAACTCCGAATTAGGGTCCGTGAACATGTGAGGGACATTGGTGCGGCCAAGACGGTGGTGGATGTTTCTACCCTTAAAACCCTGCCTCGACATTTTCGTAGCCATCATGATTGTAGCAGCAAGTCGCTTAGGATTAAGGGTATAGATGTTATTCATGTTGGCAGCAGGGGTGGCAATATTAGGAAAATTCTTGCCCAAAAGGAAACGAAGTGGATTACCATCTTGGGTTCTATGACCCCAGCTGGCTTGAATGAGTCCCTTAGCTTTGCCCCTTTCCTGTAGTTCCTCCCTTTTCCTCCCCCCCCTTTTTTTCTGGAACATCTGCCTGTTTTTTATTCTGGCATTTGTTCCAGAATTTTATGTTTTTTACACTGTTTTTAATTAATTATTCTTATTTTTTCATTCTTTTCATAGCCTTTTTTCTCCATTCTGTGTGACCAGCATTTAACCACCACTGTCGGTTTGAAGAATCTACTTTGGAACTTTTTTCCGTCTCCGAATTTGTGCTCGCCATGGACATCTATCATCGTGCCCGTTATTGTATTTTATTTTCTTTACTCCTCCATCGGATCAACTATTATATGTTTATACATGATTCACTGCTGGCACTCGGCGGGCACTTTCTACATTTGTGATCTTCCCGACGTGGATGGTGTGATTGAGCGCATGCGTGGTCCGCGCTTGTCGTCCCGGCCTGCCCGACGGCGTCTCTCTGGTAGTGGCGTGCAGGACTGGGAGCCGCGCCCCCTCTCGTGCACGCCTTGCCTGACGCTGTGCGCGCACCCCCGGCTGCCCGCGCCGACCGCGCATGCGCCGACCTCCTCACCATTCATTGGCTAACAAGGATCATGTGACGGGTCACCTGGTCCATTTAGTACTTCCGGTAACGGAGAAAATCATATCCCTCACGGTCTGATGAAGCGTGTTACTCTCTTCACGCGAAACGCGCGTTACCCTTCCTAGGGGGGTATCCAGACCTCTGTCCTCTGCACTACTGGCACTTTACCATTTGTTAATCTGGCTGCACTGGGTATGTTTTTATGATTGATCATGTACTTACATTGTTACTGCACTGCATTGTACCATTCTAGCCTTTTGTGCAGCCTTTTGCATTAACTGTTTTACCATTCTTTGTGCCAGTGTTTTTTCATGTCTATTTCATCTTCTCCATGTTACATTTGTAATGAATTGATTACCATTTAATAAATACTTGTAATTTTTTGCATATTAGCCACTTTTTGTTCTCCTGCTCTTGATTGTTGCCTGTGGTGTGCAGCTCTTTCCACGGTTTCAACTCCTTTGCTTTTTCCGTGGTTCTTTTAAATTGAAATCATGTTTAGTGCCTAATGGATTGCTACGGTTTTCTAATGTATCTGCAAGTGCTGTATCCTGGGCTCTGCCGTGCGTAGACCTGTATGTATCTGCCAGTGCTGTATCCTGAGCTCTGCCGTGCATAGACCTGTATGTATCTGCCAGTGCTGTATACTGAGCTCTGCCGTGCGTAGACCTGTATGTATCTGCCAGTGCTGTATACTGAGCTCTGCCGTGCATAGACCTGTATGTATCTGCCAGTGCTGTATACTGAGCTCTGCCGTGCATAGACCTGTATGTATCTGCCAGTGCTGTATACTGAGCTCTGCCGTGCATAGACCTGTATGTATCTGCCAGTGCTGTATACTGAGCTCTGCCGTGCATAGACCTGTATGTATCTGCCAGTGCTGTATACTGAGCTCTGCCGTGCATAGACCTGTATGTATCTGCCAGTGCTGTATACTGAGCTCTGCCGTGCATAGACCTGTATGTATCTGCCAGTGCTGTATCCTGGGATCGGCCGTGGGTAGACCTGTATGTATCTGCCAGTGCTGTATCCTGGGCTCTGCCGTGCGTAGACCTGTATGTATCTGCCAGTGCTGTATCCTGGGCTCTGCTGTGGGTAGACCTGTATGTATCTGCCAGTGCTGTATCCTGGGATCGGCCGTGGGTAGACCTGTATGTATCTGCCAGTGCTGTATCCTGGGCTCGGCCGTGGGTAGACCTGTATGTATCTGCCAGTGCTGTATCCTGGGCTCGGCCGTGTGTAGACCTGTATGTATCTGCCAGTGCTGTATCCTGGGCTCGGCCGTGTGTAGACCTGTATGTATCTGCCAGTGCTGTATCCTGGGCTCGGCCGTGTGTAGACCTGTATGTATCTGCCAGTGCTGTATCCTGGGCTCGGCCGTGTGTAGACCTGTATGTATCTGGCAGTGCTGTATCCTGGGCTCGGCCGTGTGTAGACCTGTATGTATCTGGCAGTGCTGTATGCTGGGCTTGGCCACACACAGACTCTTACATATCTGGCAGTGCTGCAACCTGGCCTTTAGTTGGTTTCCAGTCTTATTGGGGGCTGGCAGACACGGCCATCACATATAGCTACTAATCTGTACATATGTGTAATTGGTTATACACAACATATGCTTATAATATGGTATTTTATTTTTGGTCTGTAAAAGGAGGCATGGTTTGTTATTCAATCTGTCCATCCATAGCAGTAAACCTTCACCTTTTGTGCCTAGATGTAACAGTTCTGTGCCACCAGGTAGTAATATTGGCCCCTCTGTGCCGACACGCCAAGATGACCCCATACACTAGTATCCATCCAGCTGTAGACACCTGGTAACAGACCTGCCTCAATACACTACTCTTTATACAAACATAGCGAGGACATCAGTGCGTGTTCTGGATGTGTATAGCCACTTGCTAGTGAACGAGCATGCTGTCCTTCCCATACTCGATGCAGGTGTTTACAGCATGTACCATATACCGGACTGCAAGCCCTGTGCGATCTAGAAGAAATAGTCACATGACTGAGTGACAGCCATATAGTCTACCATCAACCCATGTACGGAGCTGGAACAAGGAACATACATCTGCACTGGAAGATCATTCTGAAGGAACTCTGGGATCAAGATAATCTTTCAATGTGCTTAAATGAATGGCACTAACCAATCACTAAGAGCACCTTTATTCAGGTAGCTTAGGACGTTGGCGTTCTAGACATACACATTGCCCGCTTCATCCTTTGTCAGTGCGCTGGAGACCCACTTGCACATTGATCTTCAGTGTCTCCTTTTACAAACTGTACATAAATACCTTTTAAGAATTGTATATTCCAACCTGATGCCAATACCTGGAATAACGTCTTCACATTCACATCTTATGGGTGAACAGACTTGAGAAGATGAATAGGCTGCTTAGTATAGCAAAAAGCGGAGGCCCCATTGAAACTGAGAACTACTGCTGCAGTTTTGGTGACTTATAAGACAGATTCACACTTTTTTTTCGTTCTGAGGACACAATGCACAGACTGGCTGTGGCTCTATGAATGCCACAGCCTCATGTCTATAGGACTGTTGGATTTGGGTCAGGAGGCCCGTTGCCAGTCTGTCTTCTAGAGCCATTATTTAAAGGCATTAGTCCTGTTTTTCCCACACACTATGCTCCATGGTTGGAGAGGAGTTGATATGTGATTTAATTATTGTCTTTATTTTGTTGCAGCATGGGTGAGAATTCAAGATGATTCAATAAGATTTGGCTGTATAGAGACGTGAAAATACTGTATTCTCCAAGGAGCAGATTTACAGCACTAAACACGACAAAGATGGATCAGAACAATAGTTTGCCCCCTTTTCAGGGACTGGCATCCCCCCAGGTGAGTGATATATCCTAAACCATTTCATTAGAAAAGTAATCGAACACATTTCATTGTCATTTTGCCGTTCCACCAGACATCCCAGGATTTATGATGGAAAGCATGTACGGTGGAACCTCGGTTAACGAGTAACCCACTTAATGAGAATTTCACTTAACAAGCAAAGCTTTCTGTAAATTTGTAACTGTTTACAAGAAAGCTTTGCTGTACGAGCAAAATACTCACCGCACACACTTCCGGTTCCGTACATCCACCACGCTCTAACCTGCTCTTGCAGTCCACACACACACACACACACACACACACACACACACACACACACACACACACACACACACACACACACACACACACACACACACACACACACACACACACACACACACGCACAAAACACACATACAGTATTATGCTCACCTTACCTTCCGTTCCATTGCCAGCCTCATGCTTCTTGTAGTCCGCCGGTATGTTGCGACGAGGGAGGAATCCTCACGGCGAACTAAAAGACCCAGGAGGCCGGCGATGGAACGGAAGGTAAGGTGAGCATAATATATGTACCTTCCATTCCATCGCCGGCCTCCTGAGTCCTGTAGTTCGCCGCTCCAGGATGTGTATCGGCAACCATAGCAACGAGGCAGGAACTTCGGCTGTCAGACACTACTCAAAGGCAAGCGGCTGCTGCCTTTGACGTCAGCGCACTGGGTGCGGAAGTTCCTCCCTCATCGTGATGGTTACCCGATACACAGCCCGTACTAGCGAACAGCAAGTCCCAGCAGACCGGCGATGGAAGGTAAGTGTGTGTGTGTGTGTGTGTGTGTGTGTGTGTGTGTGTGTACACAATAGGGGACCAGGATGGGACATTTAACAAGTTGTGGAACGAATTGTCTGCATTCCAATGATTTCCTATGGGAAATCTTGCTTTGCTGTATGAGTAACTTGGTTAACAAGCACAGTCCCAGAACGGATTGTTCTCGTTAACCAAGGTTCCACTGTAATACGTTCTGCAGAGGTTTGTTTGTGTGGGCTGCCTCTGTATGTACTGTTACCTGGAGGAAATGAGCACCATGCTTGTTCTTCATCCCTAGTTTATCTGTGACACCCACTTCTACTGAATGTGAAGCGTTTCACCACAAACCTGAGAACTATTTCATAGTGCATGTCACGTCTAACTTCTAAATGATTATCTTAGCTTTTGCATCTCACTTTTCAGGGAGCAATGACACCTGGTATCCCCATCTTCAGTCCTATGATGCCGTATGGCACTGGTTTGACCCCACAACCTGTACAGACAACAAATAGCTTGTCGATTCTTGAAGAACAGCAAAGACAACAGCAGCAGGCTCAGCAGTCCACGTCCCAGCAAGGCACTCAGGGGTCCGGCCAAACCCCACAATTGTTTCACTCACAGACTCTAACCACAGCACCTCTTCCAGGCAATACACCGCTATATCCTGCCCCAATGACCCCCATGACTCCTATCACCCCAGCCACTCCGGCATCAGAAAGTTCTGGGATTGTACCTCAGCTGCAGTAAGTACACTTTGTATATCTTTGTCTAAGAATACTTCATTTATAAACCTATGCTATGTTCGTGTTCCTCTAAAGCGTATGCTATGCCTATTAACCTTTTCACCCCCCAGGCATTCTGTTCTTATATTTTCCTTGTGCTGTTTATTGACTGGATTCATTTTTTTTATATATTTGGATTGATCAAAATTTTACGAACGCAGGGTTACCAAACACTTTTTTTTTTTTTTTTCCTTTATATTAATTGGGATTACCAATTTTCAAAATAGAAGTGGGCACAAATCAATGATAAAGCTTCCAAAAAAATGTCTGCACTTGAGAAATAAAATGTTTTTATTCACATTTAATGGGAATCTGTAAGCAGGTTTTTGCTATGTAATTTGAGGACAGCATGCTGTAGGGGATAAAAAAAAATCAACATCATGGCTTTTATCAGGCTGTGTGCTGGTTGTGTAAAGGCTTGATCACCTAGTGATCATTGCTGGACTACAATGTGAAGCTCATGAAGTTTGCAACGCACCCTCATGTGATTGACTCCTCCCTGTCAATGTACAATCTCTATTGATATCCTGGTGTGGGTGGAGGCAGCTCTCCGCTCTGCTACATGACTAAATCTAATCTGATCGTGTCAGTGGCTGCACCCAGAAATCTAAGTGACACATCACTGGAATCAGGATCTCTTTCTCTACATTATGCTGCTCTCAAATGAGGTAGCAAAAACCTGGTGACAGTTTCCCTTTAACCCATCCACAGCGCCCCCAAACCCGAATAGTGGGACAGGCAGCTACCGTATTCTGCGGAGAACACTTCATCTCTGCAGGGGAAGAAACGCAGGGACCAGGACACGGGTTGTGCGGATTGTGGGCACGTATCATAAATCTCAGAAAAATGTGATTCAGACAAAATTCCCAAGGGAAAATACCCTTTAATGAGGCAGAGGGTGTCACTGACCTCACATCTAGCCTATAGTCTGGCTGGCAGTGTCAATCTTTTTACACCTCTATTTAGTTGTGCACAAAATTGCGGTCAACAGTTTTTGTGCACCTTTTGAAAAGACTGACTTCGCTGAACAGAGGCCAAACAGAGTCTGGAGTAACTCTGCTGCCTCATTAGTGAATGGATTTTTCGCGGGTTTCACCTGAATCACGTATTTTGGAAATAAAGATTGAAACCCCAATGTAAATGCTCAGCATAGAGCACAAGATGACTAAACTGATCCAAAATCTTCTGTACCAAAATAGTCACCAAATGGCATTCAACTCAAGCCACAAACACAAATTGCCACTCAGGTCCACCATCGGTTAACAAATATAGGGGGCTTCCACATTACTGGTAGCACAAAGCTCTAGAAAACACTATGGCTTCCTCAAAAAAAAAAAATCCAGCAAAGTATGCGCTCCCAAATCCAAATGCACCCCTTTTTCCTGAGCCCCAAAATGTGCCTATACCACAGTTAACATCCTCATGTCTGGCATTGTTGTAGTGAGGAGAGCCCACTTAAAGGTACGTGGTGCAGGTTTGCAGAAGGATGAGCTGGGCACAATATATGGGCACTAAAATGTACTGGGCACAACAAGGACTTATTTGCAATTTTTAATTTTGCAACCTTCACTGTGTTTAACACCATGGATGTTTTCCAGAGACTAAATCATCATTACACCCAAAGATGAATTCCCAGAGGGGTGTAATTTCCAAAATTTGGTCGCTTGACGGGGATTTCTTCTGTTGTGCCACTTAAGGCGCTCTGTGAATGGAGTCTGGAAACAATTGTAGGAAAATCTGTGCTCCAAATGTTGCTCCTTCCGTGCTGAGCCCTATGGCAGACAAACAGTACTTTACAGTCACATGTGGAGTATTGCCACGTTCAGGAGAAATTGTGACACATTATTTTTTACCTATTCCCCTCTTGAAAAATGGAAACCTGAAGGGTAAAACAACATTTTAATGGAAAAAATGTAACCCTTTTTTGTTCGCTGCCCAATATTCTACATTGTTGTGACACACCTGTGGTGTCAATATGCTCACTGTACCGCTGGATGAATTCATTAAGGGGTGCAGTTTGTAAAATGGGGTCACTTGTGGGGAGTTTCTGCTGTTCTGGCACCTCAGGGGCTCTGCCAATGTGATATGGCACGCCCACACCATTCCAACTAAATCTGCACTCCAATATGGCGCTCCTTCCCTTCACGTTGTACTGCGCCTCAAAAGTAGTTTTTGACCACATATGGGATACTGGTGTACGCAGGAGAAATTGCACAATTGTATGGTCCATTATCTCCTTTTACCCTTGTGAATTTTTTTTTAAGGTTAAAAATGTTTTTTGTTTTTTTTTTCGTTTTTGCAACTCAACGTTGTAAAATTCTGTGAAGCCCTAGAGAGAGAGCGATTGTTATACTGATAAGTTAAAAAAAAACCAGAAAAAATGTGTCATTAAGGTGTCTTCAGACCCGGGGATGAATGGGTTAAAACTGATCTTAAATTATGTTGCAAAAGGAAAATGGAAAAATAAAACCTTTTTCATGAGATTGAAAACCAAATCTCTGATTAATACAAATGTTCAATCACACTTGTTGTCCTCACGTATATGATTCAGGAAAAAGTGCATATCATGTAAGGCTTGTGTCCACGTTGCTTTCTTCTTTGCTTCTTTTAATCAATAAAAAAAAGCATCCCAACAAAGTCTGAGAATCCTGACTTGCTGTGCCCATGTTTTTGTTTGTTTGTTTGGTTTTTTTTTTTTTCGTTTTTTTTTTTGGCTGAAAAAGCAGCATTTCAGTTGTATCTGTGTTTTTGTCCTGCTTTTTTCACCAATTGACTTCAGTGGGGTCAGTGGAAAAACGCAGGAAAAAGCACATGCGTAATGCACACGTTGCTTTTTTTATCTTATGCCTTTTTGATGTCACTGGGGTTCCCTGCAGCCATTTTTTCATCTCGTGGTCTTTACTGCGGCACCTTGCTGCAGGAAACTCCGGTGACGTCTCAAGTAGGGATCGGAGAACCCCCCGATGTTCGGTGTTCAGGAGACTCACCCGAACGTTTTGTAAAGTTCACGTTCTGATACAACGCGAACTTGTATCCGAACCCCGAACTTGGACTTTACAGTTATGTGATGGGGCGGGGGGTTGTAAAATAAAGAATACAGTTAGTAATAAACATTGCCATTATACTTACAGGTCCCGCGACGCGTCCTGCACTCTGTCTCCCGCCGCTTCTCCTTCCGATCATCCCTGTGCCCTCCCGGTAACCAGCACTGATGATAGGACCTTCCGTGACATCATAGCATGTGACCAGTCACGTGTGTATTCTCATTGGCTACAGACTGGTCACATGGCTATGATGTCATGCTAGGTCCTGTCACTGCATCTCTCTGGTACGCAGTGCTCACCCAAGCATTTCCGTACTCTGTATACTTGGCTATATGCTTGGGCACTTGCTTGGCTCCCCGTCCTTGCCTATTGGCGCTCTTTACAGACTCCGCCCACATGCCGTGACTGGCTGCCACAGCCGGTGAATAGCGGCACCAGGAATCAGGTGATCGGAGATCACTATTGCTATAGTAACCTGCCTGTCAGGTTACTATTGCAACGGTGGCAGCGCTGACATCACAGTTTACAACCCGCAGCCTCTACTTACTCACTGAGTGATTAGACTGCACGGGGAGCAGCAGCGTCTTCCTCCCATGCAGTGCTGTCTGATGTAGCAGAGCTACATGGGTTGAAGGATAAAGAAGACAGAAGACCAGGATCGTGGAGGGGTGAGAGGAAGTAATAAACATAGTCTCAAAGTGTCTGTGTATTTATTTCTATTAAAGTGTTGTTTTTTTTTCTGTTTGTTTTTTTTTTTTCTTTTGTTAGACCATGTATTGGAGATTCTTAATGGCTGGGTCAAACTTGCCTGACACTAATAATCTCTGGCTTAATACTAGCTAGTAAAACAAAGCTAGTATTAACCCCTCATTATCCAGCGTGCCACCCATCACCAGGGCCACTGGAAGAGTTGGATACTGTGCCAGAAGATGGCGCTTCTTTGAAAGCGCCATTTTCTGGGGTGGCTGCAGACTGCAATTCGCAGGAGGGGCCCAGAAAGCTTTGGCCAACCTGCACTGCGTATTCCAATCCCCAGCTGCCTAGTTGTACCTGGCAGGGTACAAAAATGGGGGCAACACCCATGTTGTGTTTTTGTTTTGAAAAAAATCCAGCACTCAAAGCATTCAACTGAAATTGTTTTAATATAGAAATGTGGCACTCCTTCTATAGTCGCTGGTGCTTGGATAGGGTCCCACCCCGCTGGTGCTTGGATAGGGTCCATAGGATAGGGTTTTTGTTTTTTGTTTTTTTAATTTCATGAAATAATTTAAAAAAAAAATAGGGCTTCCCAATATTTTTGGTTCCCAGCCGGGTACAAATAGGCAGCTGGGGGTTGGGGGCAGCCCGTACCTGGCTAGCATACAAAAATGTCAAAGCCCACGTCTTTTTATGCAAAAAAAAAATAAAAAAATTCAAAAATAAAAGGTTTCCTGCATTTTCCATTGCCAGTGAAGGGGAACACCAAGCAGTGGGGGGTTAACAGCCTTTAGCTGCTTGGATTACCCTTAGCTAGCAATACAAAAAATGCAGCGGGAGCCCACGTATATTTATTTATTTTTTTTTTTAATTAAAAAAAAAAAAAATGGGCTTCCCTGTATTTTGATAGAAAAAAAAAAAAGATAATCCAGCTTCCGGAATAATATAATCTTGTGCAAGCTTTATTTTAAAGGACGTTAAAAATATGTATCATTAAAATAACAAAATGGGGAGCCCATGTGCGGCAATGCGTTTCGAACGCTACCTGCTTTCTTTGTCAAGCCTGAGTAAACTAATGTTATCCACAAGCTTTTAAACTCACTTTTACCAATGTGAGGGGTGAGTTTAATCAGAAAAACATGTGCTATCACAGGGTAGATAATATACAAAACACACGATACAAAATTTTCCACAAAAATTGAACAAAATTATGTACAAGAGAAAAGAAAATCACATATGCATGAACATACAATAATTTTTTTCTTTATTTTCTCGTGTGTATGTATGTGTGTATATAATAAAAAAAATCACATAAAACACACTTTCCGGGATGTGAATGCACAAGATTTCATATTATTCCGGGAGCTGGATTATCTTTTTTTTTTTTTTTTTTTTTTTTTTTTTTTTTCCCCTTCTATTGGATCCCTGCACTACCAGAGTGTTATCCCTGCATGCCGGACCTTGCCACAGCTGAGCTGGATCACCTTCTTCCCTGTATATTTTAATTGCCTAACATCACAGCACTGTTAAATAAATAATTAAAAAAAGTGAAGTAGCGGTCAGCGCAGATAAAGCGGACTGCCATGGGTTGCCACCCCCATCTGCCTGGCGTTACCTTGGCTGGCTATCAAAATACAGGGAAGCACTTTATTTTATTTATTTAATTTTTTTTTTTATTTGAAAAAAATAATTAAATGCTTGCGCTCCCGCTGTATTTTGATCGCCAGTCAGCTAAAGCCAGGCAGCTGGGGGCTAGGATTCTTGGCAGCCTGCAGCCGCCCCTGGAAATGGCGCATTGTTTCTTACCGCCATTTCCAGACATTTTACCCGACTCGTCCAGCGGTCGTGATGGCGGTGGCTCGCTGGGTAATGAAGGGGTTAATACTAGCTTTGTACTCTCAGATGGTACGAAGCCTGAAATTCATGGTGTCACGCCAAATTAGACATGGCCACCATGAATTTCTAGGAAACAGTAAAAAAAGACACAACAGAGAATTTTATTAGAAATAAAACAAACATTTAGAGATTCCACCTTTTTTATTATAAAAAAACAAACAAAAAAACCTTAGTCCGGCGTAATCCACAAGGACAGCCATGTCAGCTTCATCACTCTGCAGACTGTCTATACATAGTGAGAAGCAAAGTGAACTCTGCTTCATCTTTGGACAAACAGTCTATACACAGTGAGAAGCACAGAGCCATGTCAGGTCTGCTACATCGTTCTGGACAGAGCGATGCAGCAGACGCTGACAGTGAGGGCATGATTGCACTGGAGTCTCGCATTGCATCACCCCACTTTCCCGACAGGAGCGCCTCAGCTGTGGAATTACATGCAGTTGACCCACTGTCGTCGGGAGATTGTATGCCGTGATGCGATGACACTCTCATCATGGCGTGCCAGAACCTGTGATAATGTTATACTCATGTGACCAGTCTGTAGCCAATGAGGTAATACAACATTCACATGGGTATGAAGTCACGACAGGTCCTTTCTTTGTCGCTCCATTGGGAGACCCAGACAATTGGGTGTATAGGCTATGCCTCCGGAGGCCGCACAAAGTATTACACTAAAAGTGTAAAGCCCCTCCCCTTCTGCCTATACACCCCCCGTGCTCCCACGGGCTCCTCAGTTTTTTTGCTTTGTGCGAAGGAGGCAGACATGCACGCACAGCTCCACAGATTAGTCAGCAGCAGCTGCTGACTATGTCGGATGGAAGAAAAGTGGGCCCATATAGGGCCCCCAGCATGCTCCCTGCTCACCCCACTCTTGTCGGCGGTGTTGTTAAGGTTGAGGTATCCATTGCGGGTACGGAGGCTGGAGCCCACATGCTGTTTTCCTTCCCCATCCCCCTTGGGGCTCTGGGTGAAGTGGGATCCTAATCGGTCTCCAGGCACTGAGGCCGTGCTCCATCCACAGCTCCTGATGACTCTGCTGGATAGGGGCCGAGTATCGTTCAGGGACATGGCCCTGCTACTTGGAGGTACTCTGTGTCCCCGTGGGGACCGCGCACAGCAACACTCCAGCATTGCTGGGTGTGCTAGTGCACCGGGGACCGCGGCGCTGACCGTGTTAAATGTGCCATTACACACTGCAGCGTCGCTGAGTGTGGTTGTGTATGGGGACTACCGCGCTGACCGCCGCTGCCATTGTTAACACTGCGGCGCAGCTGGGACTTTTAGTGCGCCGGGGACCTCCGCGCCGGCCGCGCTTATACGGCGGCCGCGCTTATTACTCGAGTCCCCGGCTTTTGCGGCCTAGTCTCTTTTCCTCCCGCCCCCAGCCCTGCCAGTCAGGGGAAGGGCGGGACGCTGCACAGGACGAGCAGCACTGAGGGCTGGAGCATGCTTTGCATACTCCACCCCTCTCACTGTGCACAGTGGGGCACCAGTTCCCGCACTTTCTGGGTCACGCCCACGGCTCCCTCCTCTCCTCAGGACGCCGGCAGCCATTCCTGTCAGCTCCTTGAACGCTGCAGAAGGGGACAAATTCTGGGAGACCCAGGCAGGGATTCTGGTGGCCTCACAACCGCTTTAAGCGGGTGGTAAGCAGCACCTGTGGTGCTAGCCCCATTTGTGCAGAAGTGTAATTATAAATTATATGTTTATAGGATATACTTTACACTGTATGGTGCACAGTTGATTCTGGCTATATACCCTATTGTGTTGCTCAGGGAAGACAACAGCATGGCGCCCACAAAAGGCAGGGGTGCCAAACCACAGGCTTACTATGCTGCCTGCGCCGCATGTACGACCCCGCTACCGGCAGGTTCCACTGACCCTCATTGTGTGCACTGCTCGGCCCCTGTGGCACTTACTCAGCCGGAGCCTCTGCTAAGGGGGGCCCAGGGGGAACCACCTGCTGACACTATCCAGGTGACGGGGACAGAGTTTGCAGTCTTTACGGATAAACTCTCTGAGACTATGGCTAAGATACTAGAAGCCTTGCAGTCCAGACCGGTATCTCAGCACAGGGGCACTGTTGAATCATTGCTCCCTGGCCCCCCTCAGTTGGACCAGCAAGGTCCCCCCGGGGTGTCTCATAGATCCCAGGGTGAGGTGTCTGACACAGACCCCAGCCCCAGACCGACTAAGCGAGCTCGCTGGGAAATTCCCTCGACATCTTCATATTGTTCAGGGTCTCAGCGGGGGGAATCTCTGGATGATGAAGCAGAGACAGCTGATCAGGATTCTGATCCTGAGGCCGCTCTCAATCTTGATACTCCGGACGGGGACGCCATAGTGAACGATCTTATTGCGTCCATCAATCAAATGTTGGATATTTCCCCCTCAGCTCCTCCAGTGGAGGAGTCAGCTTCTCAGCAGGAGAAATTCCGTTTCAGGTTTCCCAAGCGTACACCGAGTATGTTTCTGGACCACTCTGATTTCAGAGAGGCAGTCCAGAATCACTGTGCTTGTCCAGATAAGCGTTTTTCTAAGCGCCTTAAGGATACACGTTATCCCTTTCCCCCTGACGTGGTCAAAGGTTGGACTCAGTGTCCCAAGGTGGATCCTCCAATCTCCAGACTGGCGGCTAGATCCATACTTGCAGTGGAAGATGGGGCTTCACTCAAAGATGCCACTGACAGGCAGATGGAGCTCTGGTTGAAATCCATCTATGAAGCTATCGGCGCTTCTTTTGCCCCAGCATTCGCAGCCGTATGGGCGCTACAAGCTATCTCAGCAGGTCAAGCGCAAATTGACGCAGCCACACGCACGTCCGCGCCGCAGGTGGCGTCCATAACCTCTCAGACGTCGGCATTTGCGTCTTACGCTATTAATGCTGTCCTGGACTCTGCAAGCCGTACGGCGGTTGCATCCGCCAATTCGGTGGTACTCCGCAGGGCTTTGTGGCTACGGGAATGGAAGGCAGATTCTGCTTCCAAAAGGAGCTTAACCAGTTTGCCAATTTCTGGCGACCGATTGTTTGGCGAGCGTTTGGATGAAATCATCAAACAATCCAAGGGAAAGGATACATCCTTACCCCAGCCCAAACCGAACATACCCCAACAGAGGAGGGGGCAGTCGAGGTTTCGGTCCTTTCGGGGCGCGGGCAGGTCCCAATTCTCCTCGTCCAAAAGGCCTCAGAAAGATCAAAGGAACTCCGATTCATGGCGGTCTAAGTCACGTCCTAAAAAGACCACCGGAGGTGCCGCTACCAAAGCGGCTTCCTCATGACTTTCGGCCTCCTCAATCCGCATCCTCGGTCGGTGGCAGGCTCTCCCGCTTTTGCGACACCTGGCTGCCACGGGTAAAAGACCATTGGGTGAGAGACATTCTGTCTCACGGTTACAGGATAGAGTTCACCTCTCGTCCCCCGACTCGATTCTTCAGGTCATCCCCGCCTCCCGAGCGAGCCGAGGCTCTTCTGCAGGCGCTGGACACTCTGAAGGCAGAAGGAGTGGTGGTCCCTGTTCCTCTTCAGCAACAGGGTCACTGTTTTTACTCCAACCTGTTTGTGGTTCCAAAGAAGGACGGGTCTTTCCGTCCTGTCCTGGACCTGAAACTGCTCAACAAACACGTAAAGACCAGGCGGTTCCGGATGGAATCCCTCCGCTCCGTCATCGCCTCAATGTCCCAAGGAGATTTCCTTGCATCGATCGATATCAAAGATGCTTATCTCCACGTACCGATTGCTCCAGAGCACCAGCGCTTCTTGCGCTTCGCCATAGGAGACGAACACCTGCAGTTCGTGGCACTGCCGTTCGGCCTGGCGACAGCCCCACGGGTTTTCACCAAGGTTATGGCTACTGTAGTAGCGGTCCTCCACTCTCAGGGTCACTCGGTGATCCCTTACTTGGACGATCTGCTGATCAAGGCACCCTCTCAAGAGGCATGCCAACACAGCCTCGACGCTACTCTGGAGACTCTCCAGAGTTTCGGGTGGATCATCAATTTTCCAAAGTCAAATCTGACACCGGCCCAATCGCTGACATATCTTGGCATGGAGTTTCATACCCTCTCAGCGATAGTGAAGCTTCCGCTGATCAAGCAGCGTTCACTACAGAAAGGGGTGCAATCTCTCCTTCAAGGTCAGGCACACCCCTTGAGGCGCCTCATGCACTTCCTGGGGAAGATGGTGGCAGCAATGGAGGCAGTCCCTTTCGCGCAGTTTCACCTGCGTCCTCTTCAATGGGACATCCTACGCAAATGGGACAGGAAGCCGACGTCCCTCGACAGGAACGTCTCCCTCTCTCAGGCGACCAAAGCTTCCCTTCGGTGGTGGCTTCTTCCCACTTCATTATCGAAGGGGAAATCCTTCCTACCCCCATCCTGGGAGGTGGTCACGACGGACGCGAGTCTGTCAGGGTGGGGAGCGGTCTTTCTCCACCACAGGGCTCAGGGTACGTGGACCCAGCAAGAGTCCTCACTTCAGATCAATGTTCTGGAGATACGGGCAGTGTATCTTGCCCTGAAAGCGTTCCAGCAGTGGCTGGAAGGCAAGCAGATCCGAATTCAGTCGGACAACTCCACAGCGGTGGCTTACATCAACCACCAAGGCGGAACACGCAGTCGGCAAGCCTTCCAGGAAGTCCGGCGGATTCTGCTGTGGGTGGAAGCCACGGCCTCCACCATCTCCGCAGTTCACATCCCGGGCGTGGAAAACTGGGAAGCAGACTTTCTCAGTTGCCAGGGCATGGACGCAGGGGAATGGTCCCTGCACCCGGACGTGTTTCAGGAGATCTGTTGCCGCTGGGGGATGCCGGACGTCGACCTAATGGCGTCCCGGCACAACAACAAGGTCACGGCATTCATGGAACGTTCTCACGATCACAGAGCTCTGACGGCAGACGCCTTAGTTCAGGATTGGTCGCAGTTTCAACTCCCTTATGTGTTTCCTCCTCTGGCACTGTTGCCCAGAGTGTTACGCAAGATCAGGGCCGACTGCCGCCGCGCCATCCTCGTCGCTCCAGACTGGCCGAGGAGGTCGTGGTACCCGGATCTGTGGCATCTCACGGTCGGCCAACCGTGGGCACTACCAGACCGACCAGACTTGCTGTCTCAAGGGCCGTTTTTCCATCTGAATTCTGCGGCCCTCAACCTGACTGTGTGGCCATTGAGTCCTGGATCTTAGCGTCTTCAGGATTATCTCAAGAGGTCATTGCCACTATGAGACAGGCTAGGAAACCAACGTCCGCCAAGATCTACCACAGGACGTGGAAAATATTCCTGTCGTGGTGCTCTGCTCAGGGTTTTTCTCCCTGGCCATTTGCCTTGCCCACTTTTCTGTCCTTTCTTCAATCCGGATTGGAAAAGGGTTTGTCGCTCGGCTCCCTTAAGGGACAAGTCTCTGCGCTCTCTGTGTTTTTTCAGAAGCGCCTGGCCAGACTTCCACAGGTACGCACGTTCCTGCAGGGGGTTTGTCACATCGTCCCTCCTTACAAACGTCCGTTGGAACCCTGGGATCTGAACAGGGTGCTGATGGTTCTTCAGAAACCACCGTTCGAGCCAATGAGGGATATTTCTCTCGCACTCCTTTCGCAGAAAGTGGTTTTCCTAGTTGCAGTCACTTCACTTCGGAGAGTGTCTGAGCTAGCAGCGTTGTCATGCAAAGCCCCTTTCCTGGTGTTTCACCAGGACAAGGTGGTCCTGCGTCCGGTTCCGGAATTTCTCCCTAAGGTGGTATCCCCCTTTCATCTCAATCAGGATATCTCCTTACCCTCTTTTTGTCCTCATCCAGTTCACCAATGTGAAAAGGATTTGCACTTGTTAGATCTGGTGAGAGCACTCAGATTCTACATTTCTCGTACGGCGCCCCTGCGCCGCTCGGATGCACTCTTTGTCCTTGTCGCTGGCCAGCGTAAAGGGACACAAGCTTCCAAATCAACCCTGGCTCGGTGGATCAAGGAACCAATTCTCGAAGCTTATCGTTCCTCGGGGCTTCCGGTTCCCTCAGGGCTGAAGGCCCATTCTACCAGGGTCGTGGGAGCGTCCTGGGCCTTGCGGCACCAGGCTACGGCTCAGCAGGTGTGTCAGGCGGCTACCTGGTCGAGCCTGCACACTTTCACGAAACACTATCAGGTGCATACCTATGCTTCGGCGGATGCCAGCCTAGGTAGGCGAGTCCTTCAGGCGGCGGTTGCCCACCTGTAGGACGGAGCCGTTACGGCTCTATTATGAGGTATTATTTACCCACCCAGGGACTGCTTTTGGACGTCCCAATTGTCTGGGTCTCCCAATGGAGCGACAAAGAAGGGAATTTTGTTTACTTACCGTAAATTCCTTTTCTTCTAGCTCCAATTGGGAGACCCAGCACCCTCCCCTGTTTTTTTGTGTACACATGTTGTTCATGTTGAATGGTTTCAGTTCTCCGATATTCCTTCGGATTGAATTTACTTTAAACCAGTTTATAATTTTTTTTCCTCCTTCTTGCTTTTGCACCAAAACTGAGGAGCCCGTGGAAGCACGGGGGGTGTATAGGCAGAAGGGGAGGGGCTTTACACTTTTAGTGTAATACTTTGTGCGGCCTCCGGAGGCATAGCCTATACACCCAATTGTCTGGGTCTCCCAATTGGAGCTAGAAGAAAAGGAATTTACGGTAAGTAAACAAAATTCCCTTCTTTAGCCAGAGGTGCTTACCAGGGGCAACTGCAATGATTGGACGGACGCGTTAGCAGAAGCGCTGGGAGGCAAAGTCTGCAGGATGCGTCGTGGGACCTGTAAGTATGATCATAATGTTCTAATAACATGCGTTTTTTTTTTTATAACAGCTCCTGGACCCGAACGGTTACACGAACTGTAACATGAACGTCCCAGAAAGCTCGTGCTCAGGGTCGTGTGCACAAACACCATGTGTTTGGTACGGACTCCGAACATTACAGTCGGGTTCGCTCTTATCTAGTTACAAAGTGAAAAGAGTTCATGTCAGCAGGGGGTTTCCAGGTCGCCACATGACAGCACCACAGGAGTTGCTCCTTTTGACCTCCACAGGGCAAGGAACACACAAGAGGTTAAAAGCCCCTCCCATCCCAACCTCCTCAGTGTTTTTCCTGTCCCTGTACAGGACGGACTCAAGAAGATCTTACCGTCGAGATGAAGGGGGTCCAGGCGTATCAAGGGTATGGGGCCTCGCTCTCTCCTTCCGGCCTCAAGCAGGATCCCCACTGCACCAGCCGCTTCCCTCTCTGCAGATCTGCCAGCAGGAACTGTGTTCACCTTGTGATGTCACTGGGGTTCCTTGCACCTAGGCCTCGCAGTCTTACTTTGGGACCTTGCTGCTGGGAACTCTGGTGATGTAGGTGTCCTGGCCTGTTAGGCAATCCATACCTGAGTAACCCGGGGTCGTCATGGTGACGACCCAGGGTTACCATGTTAGCAGTCGGGTCCCTGTGATCGCATTAGACACCCGATCGCCAGGGAGAGGTAATCGATTCCTTTCCCTGCCTTTAAATGTTTTGATCGCAGGATTTAGAGGGTAAAATTGCCGGGAGCAGTGCAGGCACTGCTCATGGCAGCGAGAGCCGGGTTCTGGAAGTAAGATCAGCTGGTGACCTGGCGGCAACTGTAGGGGTACAGCGCCTAAACCCCCACAGTCGCCATGACTAAAAAAAACATCTGAAAAAATGTGCAAACGCAATAAAAATGCACTTGTTTCAGCTGCTTTTTTCCTGCCGAAACATGCGCTTCTGCACATAAAAATGCAATGTGGGCACATAGCTTAAATCAGGTACACAAAGGTATTTAAACCTGATCATGTGACTACAAATTAGGGTGCTTTCACACTTACATTGTTTGGCATCCGTCACAGTCCGTTGTGTGACGCATGTGACGGATGCCTTGCAAATAGTGTGATAATAAAGGTAACGGATTCCTGTGAAATAATGCGTTGCGTTAATTTTTTTTTCTTTAGCCGAGAGAGAGCCCCCATCCTCGCCGCGCACACACCGGCACTACAGCCCCCATCCTCGCCGCGCACACACCGGCACTACAGCCCCCATCCTCGCCGCGCACACACCGGCACTAACTGAGTAACGTCCCCGCTGACAGCGTGACTCCCTTCAGTTGCTATGTGGAGCTGATAGAGAGCGGTCGTGTTCTACTGCCGCTCCTGTCAGCTTCATGTAGCAGAGCTGGATGCGTCGTGGGACCTCTGTGGATTACGCCGGACCTGGAGGGGTATTTGGGGATTTTAATAAAGTGGTGAAAGGATTTTTTTTTTTGTCCTTTTATTCCAAATAAAGGATTTTTCGTTGTGTTTATTTAATTTCACTTACAGGTTAATCATTGAGGGTGTCTCACAGACGCCTGTCATGATTAACCTAGGATTTAGTGGCAGCTGTGGGCTGCCATTAACTCCTTATTACTCCGATTGCCACTGCACCAGGGCAATTCGGGATGAGCCGGGTAGAGTCCCGGGACTGTCTTATCTAATGGATTTGGCAATTTCGGGCGGCTGCTGGCTGATATTTTTAGGCTGCAGGGCTCCCCATAACGTGGGGCTCCCCATCCTGAGAATACCAGCCTTCAGCCGTGTGGCTTCATCTTGGCCGGTATAAAAATTGGGGGGGGACTGCATGCAGTTTTTTTCCATTTATTTATTGTACAGACCCGCCCACCAGCGGCTGTGATTGGTTGCAGTCAGACACACCCCCACACTGAGTGACAACTGTCTCACTGCAACCAATCATAGGCGCTAGTGGGCGGGGAAAGCAAGGACTACGATATTGAATAATGAGCGGCCGGCATTTTCCAAACCAGGAGAAGCCGCCAGAGCAGTGTGACGGCTGTGCAGCGCCGCGCCGGTGATCGGTGAGTATGAGAGAGAGGGGAGAGAGACCAGGAGTGATTTTAAACTATTTAGATTGTTCTGCTGAGCATGCTCAGTAGAACGTGACGGGATCAGTCAGTGGATTCCACCGCTTAATGCCTTGCTTCGGAATCCGCCCCGGATTGTAACGACCCAAAAAATGCTACATGCAGCGTTTCCTCCGCCCGACGTTGCGTCAAAATAACGACTCCGCGTCGTCCAGCGGATGCAACGCAGACACTTACGTTACAGTGCATCGTCAATACAAGTCTATGGAGAATAGCGCTGTGCGTTAACGGACTGCGCTATTCTCCATAACGGCGGATTGCGCTGAACGCAAGTGTGAAAGCGCCCTTATATGGGCATAATATCTAAGACTTGATGAAATTCCTCCAAATCTGTTAACTTTAAAGAATATGCTACATGCTTGGGCTATGCCAATCCTCCGTACTCGAGGTATTCCATGACTGGCAATATAAGTTGTAGTTAGCCCACTTGTACAAAATTTGTTAATACTCCATTTATAATTTTTTCTTTTCAAGGAATATTGTATCCACGGTGAATCTTGGCTGCAAATTGGACCTTAAAACGATTGCACTTAGAGCTCGAAATGCTGAATATAATCCAAAGGTAATATAATCTGCACAGTTTGTAGCGAAGACCACATAATAAAAACACTGCAAAAAAGTCAGTCTTCTTGGTTGGGAAAGTTAGGCTATGTGCGCACAGTGCGTTTTTCGGGTGCGTGTTTGGGCTCAAAACTGCATGACTTTGCTTCCCCAGCAAAGCCTGAGTTTTCATTTTTGCTGTCTGCACACAACTTTTTTTTTTTTTTTTTTTTTTTAGCTGCATTTTTGGAGTTTTCCCCACATGCAATACATTGGAAAAACGCACCATAACGCGGTAAAAAAGCATGCGTTTTTTGCACTTTTTTGCCGCGGGTGCGTTTTTAGCGGCCCAAAACGCAGTGTAAAAAAACGCAGCATGCGCACAAAGCCTTAATCTGCTTCAGTTGATTCATTAGACAAATGTAGAGGTTTGTTTTTTTTTGTTTTTTTTTCTCCCTCTTAGGCTATGTGCGCAGTTACCGGATTTTGCCGCGGATTTGCTGCATGTTTCGCTGCAGAAAATGTTCATAACATCTCTGCAGTGAATTACCAGCAAATCCTATGGAGAAAAAAAATCCTGTGCGCACTGGGTGGAATTTGACAGCTGCATGTTTTGCTGCGGGAATCCCGCAGCAAAAACAAGTGCATGTCACTTCTTTTCCGCACATCGCTGCGGGATTTCACTCCCTTGACTCAATGTTAATCATGAAATCCCGCAGGGAATAACGCAGGCAGCAAATTCTGTGCGGTTCACTCCGTTTTCCTGCGTTATTCCCTGCGGTATTTCGCGGTTTACCTCCGGTAATGTGCATCGCTTGTCTGCGGTTTGCAAGGAAGTGATGTCATTACAGGAAGAGGAAGCCATGCAGAGAGTAAACACAAACACATCACAGACACAGAACACATAGACACAGACACATAGAACACACGTAGAAAGAAAACGGAAATATAGAAAAAAAGAACGTGGGCTCCGCTGTATATTTACCTCCCAGCCGAGGTAAGCACACAGCGGCGGCCCGGTATTCTCAGGCTGGGGAGGGAGAGGGACAGGGTTAATGTCCCCCGCCTCACTCCCCCTCCGGCAGCCGAGAATATCAGCCGCAGCTGCCCCGGCACTATCGCATGCAATATGCGGCACTACCGGAGTGTCCTCGGCTCTTCTTGCCACCGTGTAGCAGTGGTGGCAAGGTAATACAAGGGGTTAATGATGGTGGGGGACCACCGCCATTAACCCCAGGCTTGATCATGGCAGCGTCTATGTGACAGCTGACGTGATCAACCCGTAAGTAAAGTGAAAAAAACAGACACCGAAAAATCCTTTATTTTAAATAAAACCAACA
Organism: Anomaloglossus baeobatrachus; assembly: GCF_048569485.1. NCBI lineage: Eukaryota > Metazoa > Chordata > Amphibia > Anura > Aromobatidae > Anomaloglossus > Anomaloglossus baeobatrachus. Next base: position 198,033,376 of record NC_134355.1, on the reverse strand, counting down.
AGCCTCGTTCACCATTTTATTAACCCCCCCCAAACAAAGCTCCGGCGTAATCCACAGGTCCGACGTCCTGCGCTGCTTCCATCCAGCCGCGACTGTCACAGACACAGCGCTGAATGAAAGCAGCAGACAGCAGAGGTAATTACCGGTCATTTCCCACGGCCGGTAATGTGAACTCACTGCCGACCGTGGGAAATGCAGCGATCTGTCCTCTATCTATCCCTCTATCTATCTGTATCTATCCCTCTATCTATTCTTCTGTCTATCTACTATCAGAATTATTATTTTTATTTTTTTTTCTTCAATGTGCTTTATTGCATTGAATGCAATAAAGCACATCCCAACCCGCACGCGGCAAAACCGCGGCAATACCGCGAACAATACCGCGGTAAAACCGCATGCGGTTTTCGGGTGCGGTTTCCCGCGGTTTTTTACCGCGGGTGCGGTAATCTTTGAGAGCATGCGGAATTTACGCAAGGAAATTTCATTTCCCAGTGCGCACAGAGCCTTAAAGCGGTATCTTATCAAGAGTTGATATGGTGCTGCTATTCTGTGGGGAAAAGATTTCTTTAGGGTATGTTATTTGTTCTGAAAAGGTCCCTTCAACTATAAGGCTAGGTTCACACACTGTCTTTTTGACGCTGCGTTTTTGTGCGTTTTGTGTCAAAAACCGCACAAAACCGCACGCGCGGCAAAAAAAAACGCGCACGTTTTGCCACGATTTGGTGCATTTTTTGCTGCGTTTTTGCTCACTGCGTCTTTATGCGTTTTTCTTTGTCGCTCCATTGGGAGACCCAGACAATTGGGTGTATAGCTATGCCTCCGGAGGCCACACAAAGTATTACACTAAAAGTGTAAAGCCCCTCCCCTTCTGCCTATACACCCCCCGTGCTCACGGGCTCCTCAGTTTTTATGCTTTGTGCGAAGGAGGCAGACATGCACGCATAGCTCCACAGCTTAGTCAGCAGCAGCTGCTGACTAGGTCGGATGGAAGAAAAGAGGGCCCATAACGGGGCCCCCAGCATGCTCCCTTCTCACCCCACTTTGTCGGCGGTGTTGTTAAGGTTGAGGTACCCATTGCGGGTACACAGGCAGGAGCCACATGCTGTTTTCCTTCCCCATCCCTTAATGGGCTCTGGGTGAAGTGGGATCCTAATCGGTCTCCAGGCACTGGGACCGTGCTCCCTCCGCAGCCCCTGGGAATCTGCTGGATAGGAGCCGGGTATCGTCAGGGACAAGGCCCTGCTACTGTGAGGTACTCGGTGTCCCCGTGGGGACAGCGCATGGAGCGCTGGTGCCACACACATTGCAGCACTGCTGGGTGTGTTAGTGCGCCGGGGATTATCGCTCATGGAGCGCTTGTGCCATACACTTTCCAGCACTGCTGGGTGTGTTAGTGCGCCGGGCATGGAGCGCTTGGGCCAGACACTTTCCAGCGCTGCTGGGTGTGTTAGTGCGCCGGACATGGAGCGCTTGGGCCAGACACTTTCCAGCGCCGCTGGGTGTGTTAGTGCGCCGGACATGGAGCGCTTGTGCCAGACACTTTCCAGCACTGCTGGAGGTGTTAGTGCGCCGGGGGACTACCGCGCGGCCGCGCTTATTGCCGGCCGCGCTTATAACTTTAGTCCCCGGCTTCTGCGGCCTAGTGTCGTTTCTTCCCGCCCACAGGCCTGCCATTCAGGGGAAGGGCGGGACGCTGCACAGATCGTCAGCGCCGAGGGCTGGAGCATACATTTGTATCCTCCTCCCTCCTCACTCAGTACACTGGGGCACTAGATTCCCGCACTTTTCTTGGGCACGCCCACGGTCCCCTCCTCCCCACAGAACGCCGGCAGCCATTCCTGTCAGCGATTCAGACGCTGGAGAGAAGAGACAACACAGGGAGACCCAGGCAGGGAATCTGGTGATCACACAACCGCTCTCAGCGGTCGGTAAGCAGCACCTCTGGTGCTGGCCCCACTGAGTACCGAAGTGTGTATGTATATATATATATATATATATATATATATATATATATATATATATATATATATATATATATATATATATATATATATATATATATATATATATATATATTAAATAATGTGTGTGTATGTATGTATGTATATATATATATATATATATATATATATATATATATATATATATATATATATATATATAAATAATGTGTGTGTGTATGTATATATATATATAAATAATGTGTGTGTGTATGTATATATATATATATATATATATATATATATATATATATATATATATATAAATAATGTGTGTGTGTATGTATATATATATATATATATATATATATATATATAAATAATGTGTGTGTGTATGTATATATATATATATATAAATAATGTGTGTGTGTATGTATATATATATATATATATAAATAATGTGTGTGTGTATATGTATATATATATATAAATAATGTGTGTGTGTGTGTATATGTATATATATATATAAATAATGTGTGTGTGTATATGTATATATATATATAAATAATGTGTGTGTGTATATGTATATATATATATATATAAATAATGTGTGTGTATATGTATATATATATATAAATAATGTGTGTGTGTATATGTATATATATATATATATATATATATATATATAAATAATGTGTGTGTGTGTATATATATATATATATATATATAATGTGTGTGTGTATATGTATATATATATATATATATATATAAATAATGTGTGTGTGTATATGTATATATATATATATATATATATATATATATATATAAATAATGTGTGTGTGTATATATATATATATATATATATATATAATGTGTGTGTGTATATATATATATATATATATATATATATATATGTGTATGTTATGTATGTATATATTATATGCTTATAGGCTATACATTTGCACTGTACGGTCGCTCTGTTGATTTTTGGCTATATACCCTCCTGGTTGTTCTCACAGGAGACATGTCATCCGCAAAAAGCAAGGGTGCCAAAGCACAGGCGTACTTTGCAACCTGTACCTCTTGTACAGCTGTACTACCGGCAGGTTCCACTGACCCTCATTGTGTGCAATGCTCTGCCCCTGTGGCACTTACTCAGCCGGAGCCTCTGCTACAGGTGGCCCAGGTGGAACCACCTGCTACCACTGTCCAGGTGACAGGGACGGAGTTTGCAGCCTTTGCTGACAAACTGTCTGAGAGTATGGATAAATGGTCTGCTAAAATACTGGAAGCATTGCAGTCCAGACCGGTGATTCAGGCCCCGGGCACTGTCCAATCCTTGACCCCTGGTCCCCCTCATTTGGAACAGCAAAATGCCCCTGGGGTAACCCATAGGTCACAGGGTGAGGTCTCTAACACGGACCGCAGTCCCAGGCCGCCCAAGCGGGGTCGCTGGGAAATTCCCTCCACTTCATCACACTGTTCAGGGTCCCAGCAGGGGGACTCTCTGGAGGATGAAGCGGAGGTATCAGATCAGGATTCTGATCCTGAAGCCGCTCTGAACCTAGATACACCTGAAGGTGACGCAGTAGTGAATGACCTTATAGCGACCATCAATCAGGTGTTGGATATTTCTCCACCAGCTCCCCCAATTGAGGAGTCTGCTTCTCAGGAGAAATTCCGTTTCAGGTTTCCAAAGCGTACATTAAATATGTTTCTGGACCACTCTGACTTCAGAGAGGCAATCCAGAAAAACCGAGACTGTCCAGACAAGCGTTTTTCCAAGCGCCTTAAGGACACACGTTATCCCTTTTCCCCCCGAGGTTGTTAAGGGCTGGACTCAGTGTCCTAAGGTGGATCCTCCAATCTCCAGACTGGCGGCTAGATCCATAGTTGCAGTGGAAGATGGGGCTTCACTCAAAGATGCCACTGACAGACAGATGGAACTATGGTTGAAATCCATCTATGAAGCTATCGGCGCGTCTTTTGCTCCAGCATTCGCAGCCGTATGGGCGCTCCAAGCTATCTCAGCTTGTCAGGCGCAGATTAATGCAGTAACACGTACATCTGCCCCGCAAGTGGTGTCCTTAACCAATCAGGCGTCGGCGTTTGCGTCCTACGCCATTAATGCTATCCTGGACTCGGCGAGCCGTACGGCGGTGGCATCCGCCAATTCGGTGGTACTCCGCAGGGCCATGTGGCTACGTGAATGGAAGGCAGACTCTGCTTCCAAAAAGTTCTTAACCGGTTTGCCATTGTCTGGCGACCGCTTGTTTGGTGAGCGATTGGATGAAATCATTAAACAATCCAAAGGAAAGGATTCCTCCTTACCCCAGTCCAAACCAAACAGACCTCAACCACGGAAGGTACAATCGAGGTTTCGGTCCTTTCGGACCGCGGGCAGGTCTCAATTTTCCTCGTCCAAAAGGACTCAGAAAGGTCAGAGGAGCTCCGATGCATGGCGGTCTAAGTCACGTCCTAAAAAGACCGCCGGAGGAACCGCTCCCAAAGCGGCCTCCTCATGACTTTCGGCCTCCTCAAACCGCATCCTCGGTCAGTGGCAGGCTCTCCCGCTTTTGCGACACCTGGCTGCCACAAGTAAAAGACCGATGGGTGAGAGACATTCTCTCTCACGGTTACAGGATAGAGTTCAACTCTCGTCCTCAGATACGTTTCTTCAGAACATCTCCGCCCCCGACAGAGCCGAGGCTCTTATGCAGGCGGTGGGCACCCTGAAGGCGGAAGGAGTGGTGATCCCTGTTCCTCTTCAGCAACGGGGTCACGGTTTTTACTCCAACTTGTTCGTGGTGCCAAAAAAGGACGGATCCTTCCGTCCCGTTCTGGACCTAAAACTGCTCAACAAGCATGTGAAAACCAGGCGGTTCCGGATGGAATCGCTCCGCTCCGTCATCGCCTCAATGTCCCAAGGAGATTTCCTGGCATCAATAGACATCAAAGATGCTTATCTCCACGTACCGATTGCACCAGAGCATCAGCGCTTCCTGCGCTTCGCCATAGGGGACGAACACCTTCAGTTCGTGGCACTGCCTTTTGGCCTGGCGACAGCCCCACGGGTCTTCACCAAGGTCATGGCAACAGTTGTGGCAATCCTCCACACTCAGGGACACTCGGTGATCCCTTACTTAGACGATCTACTTGTCAAGGCACCCTCTCAAGGGGCATGCCAACACAGCCTGAACATTGCTCTGGAAACTCTCCAGAGTTTCGGGTGGATCATCAATTTTCCAAAGTCAAATCTGACACCGGCCCAATCACTGACATATCTTGGCATGGAGTTTCATACTCTCTCAGCGATGGTGAAGCTTCCGCTGAACAAACAGCGTTCACTACAGACAGGGGTGCAATCTCTCCTTCATGGTCAGTCACACCCCCTGAGGCGCCTCATGCACTTCCTAGGGAAGATGGTGGCAGCAATGGAGGCAGTTCCTTTTGCGCAGTTTCATCTGCGCCCACTTCAATGGGACATTCTCCGCAAATGGGACAGGAAGTCGACGTCCCTCGACAGGAACGTCTCCCTTTCTCGGGCAGCCAAAGCTTCCCTTCAGTGGTGGCTCATCCCCACTTCTCTGTCGAAGGGGAAATCCTTCCTGCCCCCATCCTGGGCGGTGGTCACGACGGACGCGAGCCTGTCAGGGTGGGGAGCTGTCTTTCTCCACCACAGGGCTCAGGGGACTTGGACTCAGACAGAGTTCTCCCTTCAGATCAATGTTCTAGAGATAAGGGCAGTGTATCTTGCCCTAAAGGCGTTCCAGCCGTGGCTGCAAGGCAAGCAGATCCGAATTCAGTCGGACAACTCCACAGCGGTGGCATACATCAACCACCAAGGCGGGACACGCAGTCGGCAAGCCTTCCAGGAAGTTCGGCGGATTCTGCTGTGGGTGGAAGCCACAGCCTCCACCATATCCGCAGTTCACATCCCGGGCGTAGAAAACTGGGAAGCAGACTTTCTCAGTCGCCAGGGCATGGACGCAGGGGAATGGTCCCTTCACCCGGACGTGTTTCAGGAGATCTGTTGCCGCTGGGGAATGCCGGACGTCGACCTAATGGCGTCCCGGCACAACAACAAGGTCCCGGCATTCATGGCACGGTCTCAAGATCACAGAGCTCTGGCGGCGGACGCCTTAGTTCAGGATTGGTCGCAGTTTCAACTCCCTTATGTGTTTCCTCCTCTGGCACTGTTGCCCAGAGTGTTACGCAAGATCAGGGCCGACTGCCGCCGCGCCATCCTCGTCGCTCCAGACTGGCCGAGGAGGTCGTGGTACCCGGATCTGTGGCATCTCACGGTCGGCCAACCGTGGGCACTACCAGACCGACCAGACTTGCTGTCTCAAGGGCCGTTTTTCCATCTGAATTCTGCGGCCCTCAACCTGACTGTGTGTGTGTGAGTCCTGGATCCTAGCGTCTTCAGGATTATCTCAAGACGTCATTGCCACTATGAGACAGGCTAGGAAACCAACGTCAGCCAAGATCTACCACAGGACGTGGAGGATATTTTTATCTTGGTGCTCTGATCAGGGTTTTTCTCCCTGGCCATTTGCCTTGCCCACTTTTCTGTCCTTCCTTCAATCCGGATTGGAAAAGGGTTTGTCGCTCGGCTCCCTTAAGGGACAAGTCTCTGCGCTTTCTGTTTTTTTTTTTTTTTTTTCAGAAGCGCCTAGCCAGGCTTCCACAGGTACGCACGTTCCTGCAGGGGGTTTGTCACATCGTCCCCCCCCCTTACAAGCGTCCATTAGAACCCTGGGATCTGAACAGGGTGCTGATGGTTCCTCAGAAACCACCGTTCGAGCCAATGAGGGATATCTCTCTCTCACGCCTTTCGCAGAAGGTGGTTTTCCTAGTAGCAGTCACTTCACTTCGGAGAGTGTCTGAGCTAGCAGCGCTGTCATGCAAAGCCCCCTTCCTGGTGTTTCACCAGGACAAGGTGGTTCTGCGTCCGGTTCCGGACTTTCTCCCTAAGGTGGTATCCCCCTTTCATCTCAATCAGGATATCTCCTTACCCTCTTTTTGTCCTCATCTAGTTCACCAATGTGAAAAGGATTTGCACTTGTTAGATCTGGTGAGAGCACTCAGATTCTACATTTCTCGTACGGCGCCTCTGCGCCGCTCGGATGCACTCTTTGTCCTTGTCGCTGGCCAGCGTAAAGGGACACAAGCTTCCAGATCAACCCTGGCTCGGTGGATCAAGGAACCAATTCTCGAAGCTTATCGTTCCTCGGGGCTTCCGGTTCCCTCAGGGCTGAAGGCCCATTCTACCAGGGGCGTGGGAGCGTCCTGGGCTTTGCGGCACCAGGCTACGGCTCAGCAGGTGTGTCAGGCGGCTACCTGGTCGAGCCTGCACACTTTCACGAAACACTATCAGGTGCATACCTATGCTTCGGCAGATGCCAGCCTAGGTAGGCGAGTTCTTCAGGCGGCGGTTGCCCACCTGTAGGACGGAGCCGGTTGCGGCTCTATTATGAGGTATTATTTACCCACCCAGGGACTGCTTTTGGACGTCCCAATTGTCTGGGTCTCCCAATGGAGCGACAAAGAAGGGAATTTTGTTTACTTACCGTAAATTCCTTTTCTTCTAGCTCCAATTGGGAGACCCAGCACCCGCCCCTGTTTTTTTGTGTACACATGTTGTTCATGTTGAATGGTTTCAGTTCTCCGATATTCCTTCGGATTGAATTTTACTTTAAACCTGTTTATAATTTTTTCCTCCTTCTTGCTTTTGCACCAAAACTGAGGAGCCCGTGAGCACGGGGGGTGTATAAGCAGAAGGGGAGGGGCTTTACACTTTTAGTGTAATACTTTGTGTGGCCTCCGGAGGCATAGCTATACACCCAATTGTCTGGGTCTCCCAATTGGAGCTAGAAGAAAAGGAATTTACGGTAAGTAAACAAAATTCCCTTTATCACTGAACAAAAAAAAGTCTGTCATTTCCTTCTTCAATATGTTCTTCATTCTCCACTAGTGTATGCAGGAGAGCAGACAGCTGCAGAACTACAAGGCTCAGCATCCTCCATCCAATAGTGTATGCAGGAGAGCAGACAGCAGCTGTCTAACTACAAGGCTCAGCATCCTCCTTCCAGGACTGTATGCAGGATCTCTTTGCGCCCCCCCTCCCCCCCCAAACAAAAAAAACTGACATGGGCTTCGCCATATTTTTGTATGCTAGCCGGGTACAGCAGGCAGGTACGGGCTGCCCCCAACCCCCAGCTGCCTATTTGTACCCGGCTGGGAACCGAAAATATAGGGAAGCCTTTTTTTTTTTTTTTTTTTTTTTTTTTTAATTTCATGAATTTCATGAAATAATTAAAAAAAAAAAAAATGACTTGAGCTTCACCTAATTTTTGTGTCCAGCCGGGTACAACTAGGCAGCTGGGGATTGGAATCCACAGTGCAGGGTGCCCGGTGCTTTCTGGGCACCCCCGCTGCGAATTGCAGTCTGCAGCCACCCCAGAAAATGGCGCTTTCATAGAAGTGCCATCTTCTGGCGCTGTATCCAACTCTTCCAGCTGCCCTGATGCCGGGTGGCTCACTGGGTAGTAATGGGGTTAGGGCTAGCTGTATATTATCAGCTGGCCCTAAAGCTGGGTTCACACTAAGCGACAGCGACAACGACGTCGCTGTTACGTCACCATTTACGGTGACGTAACAGCGACCTTGTAAGTCGCTGTTATGATCGCTGCTTAGCTGTCAAACACAGCAGAAGCAGCGATCATAACGTCGCTGTGCTACATGTGCAGAGAGCAGGGAGCCGCACTTAGCGCTGGCTCCTTGCTCTCCTAGGTACAGTACACATCGGGTTAATTAACCCGATGTGTGCTGCAGCTACATGTCACAGGGCAGAGAGCAGGGAGCCGCGCGCACTGCTTGGCGCTGGCTCCTTGCTCTCTTTGCTACAGTATACATCGGGTTTATTACCTGATGTGTACTGCAGCCACATGTGCACAGAGCAGGAGCAGGCACTGGCAGCAAGAGCGGAGGCTGGTAACGAAGGTAAATATCGGGTAACCAGGGAAAGGTCTTCCCTAGGTTACTCGATGTTTACGCTGGTTACAGCTTACCGCAGCTGCCAGACGCCGGCTCCTGCTGCCTGCTCGCTTCATTTCGTCGCTCTCTCGCTGTCACACACAGCGATGTGTGTGTCACAGCGGGAGAGTGACGACCAAAAAATGAAGCTGGACATTCAGCAACGACCGGCGACCTCACAGCAGGGGCCAGGTCGTTGCTGGATGTCACACACAGCGACAGCGACGGGACGTCGCTGCAACGTCACAGAAAATGGTGACGTAGCAGCGACGTCGTTGTCGCTGTGTGTGACACCAGCTTAAGCCCGAAATTCATGGTGTCACGCCAATATTAGACATGGCCGCCATGAATTTCTAGTAAAGATAAAAAAACCACAACACACAGAAAAATATTTTTATTAGAAATAAAACACAACACAATTAGTGACTACATCTTTATTGAAATAAAGAACCCCCCCCCTCCGCAGTAATCCAGGGTCAAGGGTCCCGCGCCATCCAATCCGGATCCAATATTATCTGATCGGTTTGCTGGAAGGCAAAGCGATCAGATGTGTCGGGTTCAAGTGCCTGAATCACATCACACATCAGCTGATTGTATAAACTGCTTTTATACAATCAGATGATGCATCGGTGCAAAAAAAAAATATATATACTCACTTATGTGCTGATTTACCGGCAGCTCCTGGAGCGGAGTCTGATCCCGTCCGATCGCTGCAGGAGCTGCCGGTAATCAGGGATGAAGTCTTCTGACGCATCCGCTGATAGGTCAAACCGGCCGGGCGCTGGCGTCAGCCCGAGACTTACGATCAGCTGACGCGTCAGGTGACTGCATCAGGTGATCCATCGCCAGGTTCTGCATCCTGCAGGCATACGTACCCGGGGAGACTGCACACACCCGGAGCGGCGGTACTGGGAGGAGATGGGAGCGGGCATGGCACCGGGAGTCTGCAGACAGGTGAGTATGATTTTTTTTTTTTTCTACTGTTCACTTTTGATTTCGCAGCCGCTTCCACCTCCTGCCCGTACATGACGCCGCACGGCAGCATACATGCCCAGGACTGGAGGTGGAAGCGGCGGTGACTGTACCGGGAGGATTCACGCTTCTGTGTTTACTGACACAAGGAATCCTCTTCCTGTACATGTCACTTTACTACCCACCTCCTGCGTTTATAGCTGCGTTTTTGGTCTTAGAAACGCACCAAAACGCAGCTATTTGCGTTTCTCATTGCGTTTTTCAACATCCCATTGCACTCGATGGATGAAAAGCGCAGTGAAAATTGTGTGAATAATTGACATGCTGCGTTTTTGTGGCACCACAAAAACGCTGCTGAAAAAAAACGCTGTGTGCAGACAGCAAAAATGAAAACTCATAGACTTTGCTGGGGAAGCAAAGTCATACAGTTTTCTGAGCAAAAACGCACGTGAAAAACGCACTGTGTGAACTTATCCTAACTATTAAGGCACATTGAAGACTGCAATCTTGCTTTGTACAGTCCTGGCCAAAACGTCTAAAGGCCACTTTACACACTGCGACGTATCTGCCGATCGCACCCGCCCCCGTCGTTTGTGCGTCACGGGCAAATCTCTGCCCGTGGTGCACAATATCATTAGTCCCCGTCACACATGCTTACCTGCCTAGCGACGTCGCTCTGGCCGGCGAACCGTCTCCTTTCTAAGGGGGCGGTTCGTTCGGCGTCACTAAGCGGCCGCCCAATATAAGCGTAGGGATGGAGATGAGCGGGCTGAACACCCCGCCCACCACCTTCCTTCCTCATTGCTGGCGGCCGCAGGTACGGTGTTCGTCGTTCCTGCGGTCACACGTAGCGATGTGTACTGCTGCCGGAACGACGAACATCCTGCGTCCTGCAACAATCAACGATAATTGATAAGTAATAAGTAATTTTGTTTACCGGTCGTTCGTGCGTTTCACATGCAACGATGTCGCTAACCAGGCCGGATGTGCGTCACGAATTTCGTGACCCCCAACGACATCTTGTTAGCAATGTCGCTGTGTGTAAAGCAGCCTTTAGACTAAGTTTTGGCTTCCACAAGCTTTACTGCTTCAGTGTTTAGACCTTTCAGTCACATCTGCTTAATTTCATGACCTGCTAGAGCCAGTACCATGTCAGTCTGCTGGGAAGACACATTGTACTTCAATATTCTAAGAATATAAGTACAGTGGAACCTTATATTCTTTGAATAATGAAGTACAATGTGTCTTCCCAGCAGACTGACATGGCACTGGCTCTAGCAGGTCATGAAATTAAGTGGAACCTTGGTGAACGAGAACAATCCGTTCTGGGAGTGTGCTTGTTAACCAAGTTACTCGTTCAGCAAAGCAAGATTTCTCATAGGAAATCATTGCAATGCAGACAATTCCTTCCACAACTTGTTAAATGACCCATCCTGGTCCCCTATTGTGCCATTCCAAACACGCACGGACGCACACATTATGCTCACCTTACCTTCCGTTCCCTTGCCGGCCTTCTGGATCTTGCAGTTCGCCAGTGCAGGATGAGTATCGGGTAACCATCGCGACTGATGCCGGAGCTTCCGCTGCCAGTGTGCTGATGTCAAAGGCAGGAGCCGCTTGCCTCTGATTGGTCAGCGCGCTGCCTTTGAGTAGTCAGACACAGGAGAAACAAGAGTAAAGTTGAAAATCCATACTTTATTAAGACGAACACACCAAGGAGTGATTAAAAGAGTATACTACCAAACCAATAGGGATGCAAAAACAATAGTCCATTTATCATCAAAAATTGCAGTCCATGATATTACATAGGAATCTAACGAATGAGCATAGAATTATGAGGTAAATAAGGACTAGCCAGAGTTACAGTCAGGACTAAGGGAAGCAATAGAGATAAAAAATAGGGGCTGTGTGGGATATGCAGTGCAGGTGAGTCATCACGGAATCTCCGGCAGGAGGCAGGGAGAGACCGTGATGGCTACAAAGACAGGCACCAGCAAATGGTAAATCACGTTTAAAATTTACATGGCAGTAATGAAAAAGGGCACAGAATAAGAATTGCTTCTCTTACCTAAAGTGCAAGTGCAGAATAACGAGAGTCTCGATGTGCCTAAGGTGCCAGTCAGCCCACATATAGTCCCTTTAGCAGGTGGAATCCCTAAGGAGCGCCCAGGATCTCCATCCGACGCGCGTTTCGCGGATAAATGTAGCTTTCTTTGTGGCTCCATTGGGAGACCCAGACAATTGGGTGTATAGCTACTGCCTCCGGAGGCCACACAAAGTATTACACTCAAAAGTGTAAACCCCTCCCCTCTGCTATACACCCTCCCGTGCATCACGGGCTCCTCAGTTTTTATGCTTTGTGCGAAGGAGGCTGACATCCACGCATAGCTCCACATCTTAGTCAGCAGCAGCTGCTGACTAGGTCGGATGGAAGAAAAGAGGGCCCATATCAGGGCCCCCAGCATGCTCCCTTCTCACCCCACTCTTGTCGGCGGTGTTGTTAAGGTTGAGGTACCCATTGCGGGTACATAGGCAGGAGCCACATGCTGTTTTCCTTCCCCATCCCTTGATGGGCTCTGGGTGAAGTGGGATCCTAATCGGTCTCCAGGCACTGGGACCGTGCTCCCTCCGCAGCCCCTGGGGAATTTGCTGGACAGGAGCCGGGTATCATCAGGGACATGGCCCCTGCTACTGTGAGGTACTCTGTGTGCCCGTGGGGACCGCGCATGGAGCGCTTGTGCCATACACACTGCAGCACTGCTGGGTGTGTTAGTGCGCCGGGGTCTACCGCGCCGGCCGTGCTTATTTGCCGGCTGCGCTTATAACTTTAGTCCCCGGCTTTTGCGGCCTAGTTTCGCTTATTCCCGCCCACAGGCCTGCCAGTCAGGGGAAGGGCGGGACGCTGCACAGGACGGCAGCACTGAGGGCTGGAGCATACTCTGTATCCTCCTCCCCCCCTCACTCAGCACAGTGGGGCACTAGATTCCCGCACTTTCTAGGGCACGCCCACGGCCCCCTCCTCCCCACAGAACGCCGGCAGCCATTACTGTCAGCACTTCTGACGCTGGGGAGGAGAGACAACATCAGGGGGGGCCCGGGCACGGATTCTGGTGATCACACAACCGCTGTGAGCGGTCGGTAAGCAGCACCTGAGGTGCTGGCCCCACTGAGTGCCGAAGTGTATATGTATATATATATAATATATATATGTGTGTGTGTGTATATATATATATATATATATATATATATATATATATATATATATATATATATATATATATATATATATATATATATATATATATATATATATATATATATATATATATATATATATATATATATATATATGTGTATGTATGTATGTATGTATGTATGTATGTATGTATGTATGTATGTATGTATGTGTGTGTGTGTGTGTGTGTGTGTGTGTGTATATATATATATGTGTGTGTGTATATAATATATGTGTGTGTGTGTGTGTGTGTGTGTGTGTGTGTGTGTGTGTGTGTATGTATATGTATATATATATATAATATTTGTTGTATGGTCGCACTGTTGATTTTTGGCTACTCCTAGAGAAGCATTACAGTCCAGCCCCGGGCACTGTTCAATCATTATACCACCCCCCGGACCTGCCAGTCAGGAGGAAGGGCGGGACAGTCGGGCTGACGCCGACAGTGAGGGCCGGAGCACACTTCGCTGTCCTCCGCCCCCCTCACTAATCACGCTACGGAACTGATCCCCTCAAGGACTCAGTGTCCCCTTGGGGACGGTGCAGAGAGCAGCTTCACCTCAGACTTGGCGACTACCGCGCCTGCTTGCCGGCCGCGGTCTGTAACTTTAGTTCCCGGCTTTTGCGGCCTAGCGCCTTAAACTCCCGTCCCTGGCCCTGCCAGTCAGGGGGAAGGGCGGGACGGTCAGTCGGAGGCTAGCAGTGACGGCTGGAGCACACTTGGCTGTCCTCCGCCTCCCTCACGTTTCGCTCAGGGCACCAGATTCCCGCACTTTTGGGGTTACGCCCACGGCTCCCCCCTCCACTGTACACGCCGACAGCCATGTTTTCAGCAGCACATACTGCTTCAGGGTCGGTACACCAGGGGGCCTCTTCTCGATGCTGGGCCCCCTAGAGTGATGAACTGTATATGTGATACACTGTATATATGGCTATATTATGTTTGAATGCAGTTTCACTGGTTGAGCTTCGCCGGCGTTCCCTGTCCAGGCGGCAGGGACAGAGTTACAGCTTTGCTGAGAAACTCTCTGGGTCATTTTCACTATCCATGTCTCAGACTATGGACAAATGGTCGGCTAAGAGGCTAGGAGTTTGCAGTCCAGACCGGCCCCTTACACAGGCCCCGGGCACTGCGGGATCGCCCCAGGCCTCCCTCGGTCGGCGACGAAGCGTGTTCCTGGGGTGGCCTCTAGTTATTACGTGGTAAACTCCAGCACGAACCGCAGTCCCAGTCCGGCTAAGCAGCCTTGCTTGGAATCTTCCCCGACTTCTAGGGTCTCAGCTTGAGGACCCTCTAGAGGATGGGGCGGAGGTCGCAACCCAGGACTCTGTCCGGACGTGGCTCTCAAGGCTTCACAGATTCTGTCCAGAAGCACACCTTCCCGGACAAGCGTTTTACTGAACGCCTTATAACACACGTTGTCCCTTCCCCTCTGACGTTGTTAAGGTTTCGGCTCAGTGTCATAAGGTGCCCGCCAGTCTCGGACTGGCGGCTAGATCAGTAGTAGCAGTGGCTGGCGGGTCCACGCTCAAGAATGCCACGGACAGACAGATAGAACTCCTAATGGGATCCATCTATGAAGCCATAGGCGCGTCCGTTACCCCAGCCTTTGCAGGGGTGGGCACTCCAGGCTATCTCAGCTGCTCTGTCTCAGATCAATGCGGTCATCCTGTGCTCCGCAATTAGCGTCTTTGACGTCTCAGGCGGTGGTATTTTCATCCTCCGCCGTGCACAGAGAACCTTTTCTGCATGGCGGTCCAGGTCAGGGGAGTGGTCCCCACATGTCCAAGACCGATGTAGGAGACATTCTGTCTTACGGTCACAGGATAGAGCTCAGTTCTCGTCCTCCGACTCGTTGCTTCACAGCATCTCCGTCCCCCGAGCGAGCCGATGCACGTTTCCAGTTGGGGAACACTCCGAAGGCAGGAGGAGTTGCGATCCTCGTTCCCCTTCAAGAACGTAGTCGCGGCTTTTTACTCCAGCTTGTTCGTGGTACCAGATAGGACGGATCACTCCGCCCCGTTCTGGACTTCACACGGCTCAACGGACTGAGAACCTGACGGTTCCGGATGGAATCTCTCCGCTTGCCATCACTTTTGATGGCCCAAGGAGGTTTCCTAACATCAATCGACATCAGGGATGCTTATTTCCACGTGCCGATTGTACCAGAATATCAGCGCTTCCTGCGCTTCGCCATAGGGAGCGAACACCTTCAGTTCGTGGCACTAACTTTCGGCCTGGTGACAGCCCTACGGGCCTTCACCAAGGTCATGACAACGGTGGTAGCGGTCCTACTCTCTCAGGCAATCTGCTGGTCAAGGCCCCCTCTCGGATGGCATGCCAACACAGACTGAACATTGCTCTAGAGACTCTCCAGAGATTCGGGTGGTTCATCAATTTTTCCTAAAGTCAAAATTGACACCGGCCCAATCACTGCCATATCTCGGCATGGAGTTTTCATACTCTCTCAGCGATAGTGAAGCTTCCGCTGGACAAACAGCGTTCACTACAGACAGGGGTGCAATCGTTCCTTCGAGCCCAGTCACACCCTTGAGGCGCCTCATGCACTTCCTAGAAAAGTTGGTGGCAGCAATAGAGGCAGCTCCGTTTGCGCAGATTCATCTGTGC
Source organism: Anomaloglossus baeobatrachus (assembly GCF_048569485.1). Taxonomy (NCBI): domain Eukaryota; kingdom Metazoa; phylum Chordata; class Amphibia; order Anura; family Aromobatidae; genus Anomaloglossus; species Anomaloglossus baeobatrachus. The sequence continues at coordinate 198,017,562 of NC_134355.1, read as the reverse complement.
CCACTTTAATGGGACTTTCTCCGCAAATGGGACAGCAAATCGACGTCCCTCGACAAGAACGTTGCTCCTTCTCGGGCAGCCATGGCCTCCCTTCAGTGGTGGCTTCTTCCCACTCTTGTCGAAGGAAAAATCCTTCCTGCCCACATCCTGGGCTGTGGTCACGGCGGACGCGAGTCTGTCAGGGAGTCTTCCTCCACCACAGGGCTCAGGGTACATGGACTCAGCAGAGTCCTCCCTCCAGATCAATGTTCTGGAGATAAGGGCAGTGTTCTAGCCCTAATAGAGTTCCAGCCATGGCTGGAAGGCAGGCAGATCCGAATTCAGTCGGACAACGCCACGGCGGTGGCATACATCAACCACCAAGGCGGCACAAGCAGTCGGCAAGCCTCCCAGCAAGTCCGGCGGATTCTGCTGTGGGTGGAAGCCACAGGCTCCACCATCTCCGCAGTTCACATCCCGGGCGTAGAAAACTGGGAAGCAGACTTTCTCAGTCGCCAGGGAATGGTCTCTTCGACCGGACGTGTTTTCAAGAGATTGTTGCCGCTGGGGGAAGCCGGACGTCGACCTATTGGCATCCCGGCACAACAACAAGGTCCCGGCATGCAGGGCACGTTCTCAAGATCACAGAGCTCTGGCGGCAGACGCATTCTGAATTCTGCGGCCCTCAACCTGACTGCGTAGCCATTGAGTACTGGATCCTAGCGTCTTCAGGGTTATCTCAAGAGGTCATTGCCACTATGAGACAGGCCAAGAAACCAACGTCCGCCAAGATCTACCACAGAACGTGGAAGATCTTCTTATCCTGGTGCTCTGATCAGAGTTTTACTCTCTGGCCATTCGCCTTGCCCACTTTCTGTCCTTCCTTCAATCCGGAATGGAAAAGGGGTTGTCTCTCGGTTCCCTTAAGGGACAAGTTTCGGCGCTTTCTGTGTTTGGGTTTCAAAAGCGTCTAGCCAAACTCCCTCAGGTACGCACGTTCCTGCAGGGGGTTTGCCACATAGTCCCTCCTTACAAGCGTCGGCTAGAACCCTGGGATCGGAACAGGGTGATACCGGCTCTTCAGAATCCACCCTTCGAGCCAATGAGGGATATTCTCTTTCACGCCTTTCGCAGAGGGTGGTCTTCCTAGTGGCAGTCACGTCACTCCGCAGAGTGTCTGACATAGCAGCGCTGTCATGTAAAGTCCCCCTTCCTGGTGTTTCACCAGGACAAGCTGGTTCTGCGTTCGGTTCTGGAATTTCTCCCGAAGGTGGTATCCTCTGTTCATCTCAATCAGGATATCTTCTTACCTTCCTTTTTGTTCTCATCCGGTTCACCAACGTGAAAAGGATTTGCACTTGTTAGGTCTGGTGAGAGCACTCAGACTCTACATTTCTTGTACGGCGCCCCTGTGCTGCTCGGATGCGCTCTTGTCCTTGTCACTGACCAGCGTAAAGGGTCGCAAGCTCCCAAGTCAACTTGGCTCGGTGGATCAAGGAACCAATTCTTGAAGTTTACCGTTCTGCTGGGCTTCCGGTTCCTTCAAGGCTGAAGGCCCATTCTCCCAGAGCCGTGGGTGCGTCCTGGGCGTTGCTGCACCAGGCTACGGCTCAGCAGGTGTGTCAGGCGACTACCTGGTTGAGTCTGCACGCTTTCACGGAGCACTATCTAGTGCATACCTACGCTCGGCAGATGCCAGCTTAGGTAGGCGAGTCCCTCAGGCGGCGGTTGCCCACCTGTAGGAAGGGGCCGTTTTACAGCTCTATTACGAGGTATTCTTTTACCCACCCAGGGACTGCTTTTGGACGTCCCAATTGTCTGGGTCTCCCAATGGAGCGACAAAGAAGGGAATTTTGTTTACTTACCGTAAATTCCTTTTCTTCTAGCTCCAATTGGGAGACCCAGCACCCGCCCCTGTTCCCTTCGGGCTGTTATTCTTTGTGTACACATGTTGTTCAGATTGAATTGTTCTTGGTCATGGTTTCAGTTCTCCGAACATCCTTCGGATTGAATTTACCTTAGACCAATTTATAAGTTTCCTCCTTCCTGCTTTTGCAACAAAACTGAGGAGCCCGTGATGCACGGGAGGGTGTATAGCAGAGGGGAGGGGTTTACACTTTTAAGTGTAATACTTTGTGTGGCCTCCGGAGGCAGTAGCTATACACCCAATTGTCTGGGTCTCCCAATTGGAGCTAGAAGAAAAGGAATTTACGGTAAGTAAACAAAATTCCCTTCTTTTCAAGGTGGGGAGCCTTAGGGATTGCACCTGCTAAAGGGACTATATGTGGGCTGACTGGCACCTTAGGCACATCGAGACTCTCGTTATTCTGCACTTGCACTTTAGGTAAGAGAAGCAATTCTTATTCTGTGCCCTTTTTCATTACTGCCATGTAAATTTTAAACGTGATTTACCATTTGCTGGTGCCTGTCTTTGTAGCCATCACGGTCTCTCCCTGCCTCCTGCCGGAGATTCCGTGATGACTCACCTGCACTGCATATCCCACACAGACCCTATTTTTTATCTCTATTGCTTCCCTTAGTCCTGATTGTAACTCTGGCTAGTCCTTATTTACCTCATAATTCTATGCTCATTGGTTAGATTCCTATGTAATATCATGGACTGCAATTTTTGATGATAAATGGACTATTGTTTTTCCAGCACCCATGACGGCACCACGAGAGAGGGGATCCGCCCTTCAAGGACAGGAAACCTCCAGAATAAAAAGGGGCGGCACCTCTCCCCGCATCAGTTGGTTTCCTGTCCTTGAACAGGGAGCCTCCAGAGATCCACTAGATCCAAGAGGTCCTGATGGGCCGAAGATTCAAGTCCGGCGCCTGGCCGGCCGACTCTGGCAGCGGCACGGGTCCTGCTGCGGTCGGCCGAGGTGCTGTGGAGCTGCCGCAGCGGACCCATGGGGGTCAGGACTGCGTACAGCGCACCCGATAGGAGCGCCAGGAGCCGGCGGGGACCAGATAAGTCCGGTCGGTGGGAGGCTTCTGCCGGGGAACTGACCGCAGGGCTCTCCCGTCGCAGCGTACCCACGGGGGTCCTGTCTGCACGCGGGCTCCTTCCCTCCCTGCTCCCGCCCCCCCCCTCTCCTTACCACGTGTACCGGCACCAGAGGCCGGGATGAGGGTGGCTGCTGCTGCGCTCCCTGCGGGGCGTCCTCGTGTTGGCAGATGCTGTGGCGCTTCCGGGGAAGGAGCGCGATGTTGTGTGTGGCGAAGGGGATGTCCGGGCTGTGCGCATGCGCAGCGCGCTTTTTCCTATTGGACGCGCGGATGGGTCGTCATCCGCCGGAAGTAGGGCGCGGAGTCGCCAGGGTTTCTTTGAAAATCAGAGCGGCAATTTTCTCTATGGTGCCTGTGCTCTGTTACCATGACGGACAAGCAGTCAGCTGCGTCTCCTTCACTTCCCTCCTCCCCAAAACCTCCCTCTGATCATAACACTGCCTCCCTGAAGCGGCAGCAGAAGGGTGGCAAGGATGACAGTGTCACCGGCTCAGGGGTCAAGCGTGGGGGGACTGATGACCGGTCCTCCAAGCGGAAGGACCCTGACTCTCCTGACAGAAGACGGCCCTCTAAAGAAGGGAAGTCAGATGATGGCCCTGCTGACCCGGTATAGCCTCTTGCATCTGTGGGTGAGTGCACCTCATGAGTTCCGCTTCTAATAGCGGTCGTCTTGTCTGTTTTTTTTATAGGATCGCAGTAAACCTAGAAAGTGTTTATCAAAATCCAGACATAAGGAATGTGCCTTGTGCTGTAAAGAACTTTCTGGTTCCTGGACTAAGAGACTGTGCAAAGGCTGCATTCAGCAGACTTTGTCAGAGGAACAGCCAGGATTTGCCTCCGATCTCCGGTCCCTCATACGGGAAGAGGTCAGGTACTCCCGCCGATCCCTGTCTGGAGCACAGAGTGCTGGGGGTTCTCGGCCCCCTTTGCCTACCCACGAGGACTCTGATAGGTCTGATGGGGAATGTGACTCCTCTGGCTCTACTTCCCGCTCCTCCTCTGATAGCGACTCAGGGGGTCGCCAGTGCTTCCCACTCGAAAATATGAAGAAGTTAGTTAAGGCGGTGAGGACCACCATGGGCCTCCCGGATGAGAAACCTGAAAAATCTATCCAGGATAAGATGTTCGGGGGCATGGAGCAGAAAAAACGACGCTCCTTCCTGGTGGTGGATAAAATACAAGCCTTAATTGCCCGGAAATGGAAGAGACCTGATAAGAAGCATTCTCTTCCAGGCGCCTTTTAAGAGAAAATATCCGTTTGAGGAGGCCTCCTGCTCCACATGGGATAAGGCACCAAAATTGGATGTGGCTGTCGCTCAGGCGTCCAAAAAGTTTGCCTTGCCATTTGAGGACATGGGCTCCTTGAAAGACCCGTTAGATAAGAAAGCTGATCACTTCCTAAAGAATGCCTGGGAAGCTTCTGCCGGAGGACTGAGACCCGCCATTGCAGCTACCTGTACGGCTAGGTCCCTGACTATATGGATTGACGAACTGGAAGACCAGTTTAGATCACGAGCACCTAAGGAGGAGATTGCTTCCTCCCTCTCCAAATTGCGGGGGGCGGCGGCCTTCCTTGCGGACGCCTCGGCGGACTCCACTAAGTTGGCTGCAAAGTCAGCGTCCCTCTCCAATGCGGCTAGAAGAGCTCTCTGGCTGAAATGCTGGCCGGGGGATCTGCAAACTAAGTCTAAACTCTGCAATATCCCTTGTCAAGGTGAATATCTGTTCGGGCCGGTACTGGATGAGATCCTGGAAAAAGCTAGCGACAAGAAGGGCGGCTTTCCCTTTCCATCGTTTCCTTCTTCACGGCGGTCTTTTCGGAGGGAGCCAGTTCGCCGCCCCACCCGGCCACGGGATCGGAATACCTGGTCCGATAGGCTCAGGGAAAGGGGTTCATGTTCAAGGGCCCCTCAAAAGATCAAAATAAGTCGTCCAAGTGACTCGCTTTCCCAGGTCGGAGGGAGGCTCTCTCAGTTCCTTCCGGCTTGGGAAATGATTTCATCCAGTGCATGGATACTGGCCCTTATACGCTCCGGCCTCCAGCTCCCCTTCCTTCGGCCTCCTCCTCACCGATTCCTGGTTACCCCTCTGCGTCGTTCTCCGGCAGAACAGCTGGCTTTGGAAGCAGAGGTCCGTCACCTCCTCTTCAAAGAGGGTTCTAGTGGAAGTTCCCGCAAGGGAACAAGGAGAAGGATTCTATTCCACCCTCTTTCTGGTAGGGAAGCCTGACTGTTCCTATCGCACAATCCTCAACCTGAAAGCCCTCAACCGGTTCCTTCAAATAGACCGCTTCAAGATGGAGTCCGTGCGGTCCATAGTGAAATATCTGTATCCCCACTGTCACATGGCTGTCATAGACTTGCGCGATGCATATTATCATGTCCCAATCCACTCTCTCTTCCAATGCTTCCTCAGAATAGCCCTCCACATGGATGGTCGGGTCTGCCATTTTCAATACAAAGCCCTCCCCTTCGGTCTGGCCATCGCCCCGAGAATTTTTACAAAGATAATAGCAGAAATGTCAGCATATCTGCGTCAGAGAGAGAGGTCCTTCTGATTCCTTATCTGGACGACTTCTTGATTGTGGGCGCCTCAGCTCTCCATTGTGCGGCCCTTCTCCGGCAGGTGCAAGCTTCCCTGCGGGAGTGGAGCAGGTTGATCAACGAGGAAAAGTCCAGATTAATCCCATCCAAGGTTCAGCTGTTTCTGGGACTCACTTGGGACTCCAACACTCAGCTTTGTCGGTTGCCTCCTTCCAAAGTGGAAGCCCTCCAGACCCAGATAGACTGGACTCTGAGGCATCGGCGTATGTCTCTCCAGGGTGCGATGTCCCTCCTGGGCTCCCTGACTGCGGCCATCCCGGCCGTCCGATGGGCTCAGGCACACACCAGGGTCCTGCAGTGGAATATCTTACAGCATCAGACCGCTCACGGGGACCATCTGGACAGACTCGTCATTCTCGACCATCGCACATTGCAGTCCCTCTATTGGTGGCTAGATCCGGTCCACTTGGGCAGAGGGGTGCCTTGGAGGGCGCCAGAGCCCGTGGTGGTAACCACCGACGCCAGTCTCTACGGTTGGGGTGCACACTTGGACGCTCATTTCATTCAGGGACGATGGTCTGGAGAAGAAGCTCAAAATTCCTCGAATACAAGGGAATTGCTGGCGGTGGAAAAGTCGTTAGGTCGTTTCCTGCCGTTGTTACAGGGTCGCCATGTGAAAGTTCTGTCGGACAACCAAGCGACAGTAGCATATCTCAACCACCAGGGGGGTACTCTCTCCAGACACCTCATGTCCGTCACAAGCAGGATCATGTCTCGGGCAGAGGTTCATCTGGGTTCCCTGTCGGCAGTGCACATCCGAGGGAAGGAGAACGATTTGGCGGACTCTCAGTCGCACCCAGTTTCACCAAGGCGAATGGTCTCTAAATCAGTCCGTTTTCGACCGGATAACGGAGATGTGGGGGGTTCCCGAGATAGACCTCTTTGCAACACGAACCAACAGGAAGGTTCCCCGATTCTGTTCCCTGGATCCGAGGGATCGTCCCCACTCGGTGGACGCGCTATTGCTCAAGTGGGACTTCCGCCTCGCATATGCCTTCCCTCCACTCATCCTCCTCCCTGCAGTGCTCAGGAAGATACGGGAGGATCAAGCAGTCGTGATTCTCATAGCACCCTTTTGGCCAAAGAGGCCTTGGTTTTATTGGCTGACGCATCTGTCCATCACCGATCCGTGGGTTCTCCCGGACCTACCGGATCTCCTATCCCAGGGTCCAGCCTTCCACCCGCAGCACACCAGGTTGCATCTGACGGCGTGGCTCTTGAGCAGTCGCTGTTAGGCAATAAGGGATTTTCTCAGGGTCTGATTTCCACCTTGATGCAGTGCAGAAAGCCTGTCACTACTCGCATTTATGGGCGCATTTGGGCCAAATTCCTGACCTCTACAGGTGCGGATCCTGCTAAGCCGCCCTCTGTCCCGGTTGTCCTGGAATTTCTCCAGAGGGGTTGGGAACTGGGTCTATCAGTTAGTACCCTTAAGGTACAAATCTCCGCACTGAGCGCCTTGTATAACCATGCCCTGGCCGGAGATCCCTGGGTATCTAGGTTCGTTAGGTCCTGTGCTAGGTCTAAGCCTCGGGGAACCATGCTACTACCGTCCTGGGACCTTAACTTGGTCCTTTCAGCTTTAACACTGCCCCCATTTGAGCCCTTAGATTCTATCTCTCTCAAGCATCTGTCCCTTAAGACGATTCTCCTGGTCGCCCTCACTTCTGCCCGTAGGGTTAGTGACCTTCAGGCCTTATCCATTTCTCCTCCGTATACCCAGTTTTTTGATGACCGAGTAGTTTTACGAAATGACCCTGCCTATTTGCCGAAGGTGCATTCCCACTTCCATAGATCACAAGAAATAGTGCTCCCCTCTTTTTATGCCAACCCTTCTACTCCGGAGGAGATGGGATGGCACTGCCTGGATGTTAGGCGTTGTCTTCAACGGTATCTGTTGGTCACCTCGGAAGGGAGGAGGGATAAGTCTGTTTGTAGTCTTCCAGGGTTGTAGAAAGGGGCTTAAGGCTTCAAAATCCACCTTGGCAAGGTGGATCAGGGATGCCATCTCGGTTGCCTACACGGCCGGGGGGGAAGACGTACCTCCTGGTTTGAAGGCACACTCCACGCGAGCGATGGCATCTTCCTGGGCAGAGAGGTCGGAGGTCTCCATCGAGCAGATATGTAAGGCGGCAACCTGGTCTTCTCCGTCCACCTTTTTTTTAATCACTATCTCCTTGATTTGTCGTTCACCGACATCACCTTTGGGAGGCGGGTTCTGCAAACTGTTGTCCCTCCCTAGGTCTTCCTCTCTGTAATTCTCTCGTGGTGCCGTCATGGGTGCTGGAAAAATACGTAATTACTTACCGCTAATGTGTTTTTTCTGAACCCATGACGGCACCCTTACATTCCCTCCCTGCACTTGGGGGTTGCTAGTTTGCTTCCCTTTTCACTCCTCTTCACTGGGCGGTTATGGTGGCGGGATATGTTTTTAATGATGTTCCTTGTTTCGGAGGTCCTGTCATGCTCGGTAATCAACTGATGCGGGGAGAGGTGCCGCCCCTTTTTATTCTGGATTTTTCCTGTCCTTGAAGGGCGGATCCCCTCTCATGGTGCCGTCATGGGTTCAGAAAAAACACATTACCGGTAAGTAATTACGTATTTTTGCATCCCTATTGGTTTGGTAGTATACTCTTTTAATCACTCCTTGTTGTGTTTGTCTTAATAAAGTATGGATTTTGCACTTTACTCTTGTTTCTCCTGTGTCTGATTAATACTCAGAGTAGTGCTGACACCCTCCCCGCCTTACCTCGGCCGGATTGGTGTTTACATTTATGGCTCTAAATTTGAGAGATGTATTGCCTTTGAGTAGTGGCTGACAGCGAACGTTCCTCCCTCGTCGCAATGGTTATCGATGCACATCCTGTAGCGGCGAACTATAAGAACCATGAGGCCGGCGATTGAACGGAAGGTAAGGTGAGCATTGTGTGTGTGTCTGTGTGTGTGTGTGTGTGTGTGTGTGGACTGTTAGGCTATGTGCGCACTAGTGCGTTTTACCCGCGGATTTGCCGCGGAAATTTCTTGAGAAATGTCTGCAATCTTTGTGCAGACATTTCCCAGCAAATCCTATGGTAAAAAAAAATAGCTGTGCGCACTGGTGCGGATTTTTCTCAAGAAATTTCCTTGAAGAATTTCTCGAGAAACTTTCTTGAGAAACTTCTCATTTCTAGTGCGCACATAGCCTTAGAGTGCGGTGAAAGTACGGAACCGAAGTGTGTGTGGTGAGTATTTGCTCGTACGGCAAAGCTTGTTCGTAAACTGAGTTAAAAATTTACAGCAAGCTTTGCTCGTTAAGTGTAATACTCGCTAACTGGGTTACTCGTTAAGCGAGGTTCCACTGTATATGGTCAAGAGGGGTGAACTGTGACTGGTGTTGTGTGGTCGTCATTATTTTTATGGGCTCTCTCCCCAACCCCTCCCAGTATCTTCTATTTACAAAGATGGTGACCCCTTTCAGAAAATATAATGGCATCCAAGTCTCAGGGTGTCACCTAGAGTTAAAGGAGTTGTCGGGCATAAACTCCAACATTTTTTTTTTTTTGATATTTTTTTAAGCTAATTTATGCTTTGTCATATAAGACATCCCTACATTTGTGTTTTTGGTTTTTTTTGTTTTTTTTTTGTTTCTAACTTTTTGTTCCTCCTTGAATTATCCCTTTATTCTCCTGCAGACACTTCCTATGCTGACCCTCAGTCAAAGTTGACACCACCCAGCCTCACTGTCCAGCCTCGCCCTCTGCACACTCGTTGACTGTTAGTAGCCTGCCCAGCACTGACCTCTAGCAGAGGACACTATGGGCACATATACTGTAGTAATGTGCCCTTTCCTACTCATGCTGTAGTACTGTCCCCTTTCCTGGTCCTCTTCTTATTGTAATGTTCCCTTTCCTTGGGGTCCTCTTCTTGTAGCAATGTTCCATCCTCTAGTAGTGTCACATATTGTGACACTTTTCACACACAAAAAAAAGTAAAATCCTTCTCACCTCTCCTCAGTTCCTTCGGTAACCTACTTCTTGCAACCGCAGTCCTATTGATGGACGCTGTCGGTGCAGGGGCCGCTGCTGACTGAGCTTTATATCAGATTGCAGATTTCCAGGTGCTGTGCAGGGCGAGTTTTCCATGCAGCTTCTCCAGTGATCTGCTGCTGGCCTCTGATTGGTAGGCGGCTGATCATTGCAGTAGCTATATAGAGTTCGCATCTGTGCAGCGCCGAGAAGTTAGTCATCTGATATAAAGTGCTGACTGCACGGACCCCAAGCCAGGCAGCAATCAAGGGGGCCACAGGCCTGTGCACCACAAGAATGTGGCCGTATGCGGCCTGTGGGCAGTGTCTTTGAGACCACTGCACTACCGGATGTGTGCCAGGCTGCAGGGAAGGGGGACGGGGACGCCACGCACTGTACCTCTCCAGCAGGGTGGCAACATGACGTCGGCTGTGATGCCTGTCAACAAGGTCCTGCCCCTGTCGACGTGACCTCACGGCAAGCACCAAAATCTTGGCAGGAGCGGTCACATGACTGCTGTGAGCTGGGGGAGAGGGGCTGACGGCAGGGCAGGTAAGTAGTTACTATCTACTTACCTGCCCCAATGTAGCCCAATAGTGAAATGACAAAAAAGCAAAATAAGCCGGATAACCCCTTTAATTGATGGGAAGTATGCCATGTTTTTCCAGATAGAAGCCTAAATATAATAACAGTAGGTGAGATGTTTTAGGGTTTAGTAACAGGACACATTGACAAAGTGCTGCTTTGATTCTTAATTCTATGGAAAATTGTTTATGCAATGCATCTCAACTGCATGGTTTGTTTTTTGTGGGCCAAGATGTAATTTTTAATGACACTATTCATTATAGAGGTGCTTCAGTCACCACTTAGTACATAGTGAGAGGGGACTGTAACCTGCTCCTCAGTATGTCTGTACAGAGCCGGCTGTCAATCAGTGCCTGAACGCAGTTACTGCCACTTAATGTGCTGAGCGGTGACTGAAGTCACACCTCTAGAACTGAAAGCCCAAGGCTGCCGGGAGGAACAAAGCTCATTTTCTCCCAGAAGCCAGGCTCACTGCAGCAGCAGCATAGATTTTAGAACGCGACTAACCTTATATCTGCAGGTTAATAGCGGGGTTTGACAGGACAGGCTCCCTTTTCTTCGGCGCTCCATTGGGAGACCCAGACGATTGGGTGTATAGCTACTGCCTCCGGAGGCCACACAAAGCATTACACTAAAAAGTGTAAGGCCCCTCCCCTTCTGGCTATACACCCCCCGTGGGATCACGGCTGCTCAGTTTTCAAGCTTTGTGCGAAGGAGGTCAGACATCCACGCATAGCTCCACTGTTTAGTCAGCAGTAGCTGCTGACTATATCGGATGGAAGAAAAGAGGGCCCATACTAAGAGGCCCCCAGCATGCTCCCTTCTCACCCCACTTTCGTTGGCGGTGTTTGTTAAGGTTGAGGTACCCATTGCGGGTACGGAGGCTGGAGCCCACATGCTGTTTTCCTTCTCCATCCCCCTGAGGGCTCTGGTGAAGTGGGATCTTACCGGCCTCCAGACTCTGAGGCCGGGCTCCATCCACAGACCCGGAGATCCTGCTGGATACGGAGCTGGGTACCATCAGGGACAAGGCCCTGCAACATTCAGGTACTCTGTGTCCCCGTGCAGACAGGCACAGACACACTCCAGCGTTGCTGGGCGTTCTAGTGCGCCGGGGACAGTAGCGCTGCGCGCTTGGGGTTTTACTCACTGCAGCTTAGCTTAGTGAGTTTATGTGGGGAACGACCGCGCCGGCCGCCATGGAGGCAGCGGCGCGGCTGAGACTTGTAGTGCGCCGGGGACTTCGCGCCGACCGTGCTTTTACGACGGCAGCGCTGATAAATCTAGTCCCCGGCTTCTGCGGCCTAGTTACGTTCGTTCCCGCCCCCAGCCCTGTCAGTCAGGGCAGGGGAGAGACGCTGTACAATAGCAGCGCCGAGGGCTGGAGTCTTATTTACATACTCCAGCCCTCTCACTGGGCACAGTGGGACGCCAGTTTCCCGCTCGTTGTCTGCACACGCCCACGGCCCGCCCCTCTTCACAGGACGCCGGCAGCCATTCCTGCACGCAGTCTGAGCTGGAGAACGGACATAGCCCTGGGAGACCCAGACAGGGGATTCTGGCGACCACACACCCGCTATTAGGCGGGCGGTAAGCAGCACCTAAGTGCTGACCCCACTAGTGCCACAGTGTTGTTTTGTGTACTTTTGTTTGTACATATATATATATTGCACTGTACGGTCGCTTCTTGGCTTATACCCCTATATTGCTCTGAGGAGACAACAGCATGTCATCCGCAAAAAGCAAGGGTGCCAAGGCACGGGCTTCATATGCTGCCTGTACCGCATGTGGGGCTGATCTACCGGCAGGTTCCACTGACCCCCATTGTGTGCAATGTTCGGTCCCTGTGCCACTTCGTCAGCCGGAGTCTATGCTAGTAGTGGCCCAGGCAGAGACGCCTGTGAACCCTGCCCCGGTGACGGGGACAGAGTTTGCAGTTTTTGCTGATAAGATGTCTGTGACTATGACAAAAATTCTAGAAACCTTGCAGTCCAGGCCGGTCACCCAGACCATGGGCACTGCTGATTCAGGCCCCCCTCAGTTGGAACTAATCCGTGCTCCAAGGGGGTCCCAGACATCACAGGCTGAAGGCTCGGACTCGGACGACAGTCCCAGGCAGCCTAAGCGAGCTCGCTGGGAGAGACACTCGGCGTCATCACGCTGGTCAGGGTCTCAGCGGGAGGATTCTCTGTATGATGAGACAGAAATAGGGGATCAGGAGTCTAATCCTGAGACTGCTCTCAACCTGGATACCCCTGATGGTGACGCCATGGTGAATGATCTTATAGCGGCCATCAATAGACTGCTGGATATTTCTCCTCCAGCGGAGGAAGCAGCAGCACAGCAGGAGAAATTCCATTTTAGGTATCCCAAACGTAAATTGAGCTCTTTTCTGGACCACGCGGACTTCAGAGAAGCAGTCCAGAAACACCATGCTTCTCCAGATAAGCGTTTCTCCAAACGTCTTAAGGATACCCGTTATCCCTTTCCCCCTGACGTGGTCAAACGCTGGACCCAGTGTCCAAAGGTGGACCCCCCAATCTCCAGGCTTGCGGCTAGATCCATAGTTGCAGTGGAAGATGGGGCTTCACTTAAAGATGCCAATGACAGACAGATGGACCTCTGGTTGAAATCTGTCTATGAAGCTATCGGTGCGTCGTTTGCTCCAGCATTCGCAGCCGTGTGGGCACTCCAAGCTATTTCAGCTGGTCTGGCGCAGGTGGACTCGATTATACGTCCATCAGTGCCGCAAGTGGCGTCCTTGACCTCGCAAATGTCTGCGTTTGCAACTTACGCTATCAATGCGGTCTTGGACTCTACCAGCCGTACGTCAATGGCGTCCGCCAACTCGGTGGTTTTACGCAGAGCCTTATGGTTAAAAGAATGGAAAGCAGATTCTGCTTCCAAAAAATGCTTAACCAGTTTGCCATTATCTCAAGACAGGCTGTTTGGTGAGCAATTGGCGGAAATCATTAAACAGTCCAAGGGTAAGGACTCTTCCTTACCCCAGCCCAGATCAAGCAAACCTCAGCAGTGGAAGGGACAGTCGAGGTTTCGGTCCTTTCGAGGTTCGGGCAGGACCCAATTCTCCTCGTCCAAAAGGACTCAGAAGGAGCAGAGGAGCTCAGATTCCTGGCGGAATCACTCACGACCAAAGAAAGCAGCCGGAGGAACCGCTTCCAAGCCGGCTGCCTCATGACTTTCGGCCTCCTCCCTCCGCATCCTCGGTCGGTGGCAGGCTCTCCCGCTTTTGCGGCATTTGGCTGCCACAGGTCAAAGACCGGTGGGTAACAGACATTTTGTCTCACGGGTACCGGATAGAGTTCAGTTCTCGTCCTCCGCCTCGGTTCTTCAGAACTTCCCCACATCCCGACCGAGCCGATGCTCTTCTGCAAGCGGTGTGCTCGCTAAGGGCAGAGGGAGTGGTGATCCCTGTTCCTCTTCAGGAAAGAGGTCAAGGTTTTTACTCCAATCTGTTTGTGGTGCCAAAAAAGGACGGCTCTTTCCGTCCTGTTCTGGACCTAAAACTGCTCAACAAGCACGTGAAAACCAGGCGGTTCCGGATGGAATCCCTCCGCTCCGTCATTGCCTCGATGTCTCAAGGAGATTTCCTAGCATCAATAGACATCAAAGATGCTTATCTCCACGTGCCGATTGCTCCAGAGCACCAGCGTTTTCTACGCTTCGTTATAGGAGACGAACACTTTCAGTTCATAGCCCTGCCGTTTGGTCTGGCGACAGCCCCACGGGTTTTCACCAAGGTCATGGCAGCAGTGGTAGCAGTCTTGCACTCTCAGGGACACTCGGTGATCCCTTACTTGGACGATCTACTTGTCAAGGCACCCTCTCAAGAGGCATGCCAACACAGCCTGAACGTTGCGCTGGAGACTCTCCAGACTTTCGGGTGGATCATCAACTTTTCAAAGTCAAATCTGTCACCGACCCAATCACTAACATATCTTGGCATGGAGTTTCATACTCTCTCAGCGACAGTGAAGCTTCCGATGGACAAGCAGCGTTCCCTACAGACAGGGGTGCATTCTCTCCTTCAAGGCCAGTCGCACCCCTTAAGACGCCTCATGCACTTCCTGGGGAAGATGGTGGCAGCAATGGAGGCAGTCCCGTTTGCGCAGTTTCATCTGCGCCCACTTCAATGGGACATTCTCCGCCAATGGGACGGGAAGTCGACGTCCTTGGACAGGAAAGTCTCCCTTTCCCAGACGGCCAAGGACTCCCTTCAATGGTGGCTTCTTCCCACCTCATTATCACAAGGAAGGTCCTTCCTACCCCCATCCTGGGCGGTGGTTACGACAGACGCGAGTCTGTCAGGGTGGGGAGCAGTTTTTCTCCACCACAGGGCTCAGGGTACGTGGACTCAGCAGGAGTCCTCCATTCAGATCAATGTTCTGGAAATCAGGGCAGTGTATCTTGCCCTACAAGCCTTTCAGCAGTGGCTGGAAGGAAAGCAGATCCGAATTCAGTCGGACAACTCCACGGCGGTGGCATACATCAACCACCAAGGCGGGACACGCAGTCGGCAAGCCTTCCAGGAAGTCCGGCGGATTCTGATGTGGGTGGAAGCCACGGCTTCCACCATATCCGCAGTTCACATCCCCGGCGTAGAAAACTGGGAAGCGGACTTCCTCAGTCGCCAGGGTATGGACGCAGGGGAATGGTCCCTTCACCCGGACGTGTTTCAGGAAATCTGTCGCCGCTGGGGAAGGCCGGACGTCGATCTAATGGCGTCCCGGCACAACAACAAGGTCCCAACTTTCATGGCACGGTCTCGCGATCACAGAGCTCTGGCAGACGCCTTAGTGCAAGATTGGTCGCAGTTCCAACTGCCCTATGTGTTTCCCCCTCTGGCACTCTTGCCCAGAGTGCTACGCAAGATCAGGTCCGATTGCCGCCGCGCCCTGCTCGTCGCCCCAGACTGGCCGAGAAGGTCGTGGTATCCGGATCTGTGGCATCTCACGGTCGGCCAACCGTGGGCACTACCAGACCGGCCAGACTTACTGTCACAAGGGCCGTTTTTCCATCTGAATTCTGCGGACCTGAACCTGACTGTGTGGCCATTGAGTCCTGGATACTAGCATCTTCAGGATTATCTCAAGGGGTCGTGGCCACCATGAGACAGGCTAGGAAGCCCACGTCTGCTAAGATCTACCACAGAACGTGGAAGATTTTCTTATCCTGGTGCTCGGCACAGGGAGTGTCCCCCTGGCCATTTGCATTGCCTACTTTTCTTTCCTTCCTGCAATCTGGTTTGGAAAAAGGCTTATCGCTCGGCTCCCTTAAAGGGCAAGTCTCAGCGCTATCGGTATTTTTTCAAAAGCGTCTAGCACGACTTCCTCAGGTACGCACGTTCCTGCAGGGGGTTTGTCACATCGTCCCTCCGTACAAACGGCCGTTAGATCCATGGGATCTGAACAGGGTACTAGTTACTCTCCAGAAGCCGCCCTTCGAGCCTCTGAAAGATGTTTCACTTTCTCGGCTCTCACAGAAAGTGGCCTTTCTGGTAGCGGTCACGTCTCTTCGGAGGGTATCCGAGCTGGCAGCGCTGTCATCCAAAGCTCCCTTCCTGGTTTTTCACCAGGACAAGGTAGTGCTGCGCCCCGTTCAGGAGTTTCTCCCTAAGGTGGTATCCTCTTTTCATCTCAATCAGGATATCTCCTTGCCTTCCTTTTGTCCTCATCCAGTTCATAGGTATGAAAAGGATTTGCATTTGTTGGATCTCGTGAGAGCACTCAGAATCTACATTTCCCGCACGACGCCCCTGCGCCGCTCGGATGCACTCTTTGTCCTGGTCGCTAGTAAGCGCAAAGGATCGCAGGCTTCCAAATCCACCCTGGCTCGATGGATCAAGGAACCAATTCTTGAAGCCTACCGTTCTGCTGGGCTTCCGGTTCCATCAGGGCTGAAGGCCCATTCTACCAGAGCCGTGGGTGCGTCCTGGGCATTACGACACCAGGCTACGGCTCAACAGGTGTGCCAGGCAGCTACCTGGTCGAGTCTGCACACTTTCACCAAACATTATCAGGTGCATACCTACGCTTCGGCGGACGCCAGCCTAGGTAGAAGAGTCCTGCAGGCGGCGGTTGCCTCCTCGTAGGAGAGGGCTGTTTTGCAGCTCTAACTTGAGGTATTACTTTACCCACCCAGGGACTACTTTTGGACGTCCCAATCGTCTGGGTCTCCCAATGGAGCGCCGAAGAAGAAGGGAATTTTGTTACTTACCGTAAATTCCTTTTCTTCTAGCTCCAATTGGGAGACCCAGCACCCGCCCTGTTTCCTTCGGGATTTTTGTTTTTTTCGGGTACACATGTTGTTCATGTTGAACGGTTTCAGTTCTCCGATGTTACTTCGGATTGAATTTGTTTAAACCAGTTATTGGCTTTCCTCCTTCTTGCTTTAGCACTAAAACTGAGCAGCCGTGATCCCACGGGGGGTGTATAGCCAGAAGGGGAGGGGCCTTACACTTTTTAGTGTAATGCTTTGTGTGGCCTCCGGAGGCAGTAGCTATACACACAATCGTCTGGGTCTCCCAATTGGAGCTAGAAGAAAAGGAATTTACGGTAAGTAACAAAATTCCCTTCTTTTAAGTGGTAAAAAAAATCTATTTTTTTTTTTTTTGTCGCCATTTTTCATAATTCCTAACATTTGTTTGTCTATTGAAGTTGTGTGAATGACACCCAACTAAGGGCAGGATGTCTCCATGACAGTGAGCAAGGCGTTGCGGGCTGTAAAATCTAAAGCCCAAACGTATTTACCACCATTTTCCAGCATGGTCACCTTTGACCAACACTTTCTTTGGTCGTTATCTTGGCTGCTACATTTTTCAGAAGAAATATAACATTCTCTTTTTGCTTCTAGCGCTTTGCTGCTGTAATTATGAGGATCAGAGAACCAAGGACAACAGCGCTTATATTTAGCTCGGGGAAGATGGTCTGCACAGGCGCCAAAAGGCAAGTACTCAAACTTAGTGGTGTTTTTGATTTTTCACTCAAGCATGACTGCACTCTTATGGATTTATAAAAAACACAAAACACCACCGGTAATTTAATTTTTTTTTTTTTTTAAACAAATCTTACAGCTTTGTTACCTTCCCCATACTATGAACTGCATTGCACTTCATTATTTTAGTTTCCAGTAATTCTATAAAAGTTTTTATTCTCTACAGTAAAATGTGACTGCATTAACGTGAACAGAATTTATACTGCAATTCATTATTTGTTTTCCTTTATTTTAGTGAAGAACAGTCTCGGTTAGCAGCCAGAAAGTATGCTCGAGTTGTACAGAAGTTGGGATTCCCAGCAAAGTTTTTAGATTTTAAAATCCAGAATATGGTGGGAAGCTGCGATGTGAAGTTCCCGATCAGATTGGAGGGTCTGGTGCTTACACATCAGCAGTTCAGCAGGTAAATGTACAGCTGGGCATGTTAAGCTTTGCGTTAAAGCTGCCTAAACACATGTTTATAGTTATCATTCAACTTCTTGACCACCCCCCCCCCTCCAATCCCATCCCAAGTAAAGTACATTTTGTGAGATCCATATTTTTCGGTTTCTAGAACTGAATGAAGAGTTGATAATTGTATAGTGGAGTACATCAATTTTGATGGTTTTTATTGAAATTTTTCAGGGAGGCTCCATTAATATACACCAGCCCTGAAACTCTGCCTTCCCCCATAATACAGCATTTACCATAAGTTAGCTATTTTTTAATCAGAACTGAAACATTTTTGCTACTTTTTAGTCCTCTTAAAACCGTTTAACATACAATTTATTATATAGATATAGAGATAGAGAGATATCTATATCTCTGACGCCTCATTGGGGGACACAGGACCATGGGTGTTATGTTGCCTATCCATAGGAGGACACTAAGTAGATGCAAAAAGCATTATCTCCTCCTCTGCAGTATACACCCCGTGGCTGGGCCAGGCAACCTCAGTTTTAGATTAGTGTCTGTAGGAGGCACATCCTTTCAAGGTTTTTTTATTTTTTTGAGGGCGACGGTTTCCCTTAGGGACCGATCTCCCAATACCATCAACGGGCGGGAACGCAGAGTGTTGGATCCTGGGCTGCCTTTTACTGGACGATGGGTCCCACAGACACCGATTTTTGCAGAGCCCAGGGCAGAGGCACAATTCCTCAGCCCCTCTTTGCAGGCTCTGAGTTGATACATTGCACCTGTGTGGCCGGACACAGCAAGCTGACTCTATTTCCACTGCCTGGACTGAGGCAGTGTTAAGGTGAGATCCCCCCCCCTGACTGGTTTCCCAGAGAAAGGGAGATAGACTGTGCAGGGAAGGCTCCCAGGACTGCTGAATTTTACAATCTTTATTCCCACCATAGCTGCGTGCTGGCTGGAGGAGGGTAAAGTCCCTTGCTGATTACCTGGAATCCTGCAGAGAGTTAATCTACCGGTGGCGGGGGGAGGGCTTCCAGGGATCATAAACTCAGTGTTTATTTCCTCTAGCTGCGTGCTGGCTGGAGGAGGGGGGGGAGTCCCTTGCTAATTGCAGGGACTTCTGCAGAGATAATCTACTGGTAGCTGTGTGCTGACTGGAGGGAGGGGGAGAAACTGTCAGAGGCTCGCTTCCTGCCGTTTTTTACTGCCGACAGCAGGGGGGCACACTAACTTCTTCTTGGCGCTCTTTTAGCGCTAAGCCCTGCCCCCGTGGGCCGCGATGAGCCCCACCCCTCAGGAAAACGCGCGAAGATCTCCACAGAGACTCCTTCCTGAGGACGCAGGGCCATCGGCTGATTCTGGTGAGGTACACCGAAGCAAATACAATCCTTGCTTCCCACTGCTTCACTTGTAGCTCTGCATATCATTGCTCCCCCTCCTGGCATACTCCTATTAGGAACATGCAGAACTCTAAGGGTACTAAGAGTGCTAAGGCTCACATAGTCTATTCTTCAGCCTGCACTGCCTGCCATGCTGAGCTACCACGTAAAAACACCTCTTCTCTCTGTGAGTCCTGTGCCCCTATAGCCCCCCAAGACCACCCCGCCACCACCGCCGCAACCGTCAGCCCAGAGCTTGGGGCTCCCAGCCCACCGGAATGGGCAGTTTCTGTCCCAATCCATGGAAAAACTGTCACAGAACCTGGTGCTGGCTATGCAATGTCGTCCTCCACACCCTTCTGGGCCCCTGGACGGAACGCAGCCTGAGGATACCCCTATGGAGGATTCTTCTGAGGTAATCCGGGCCCATGCTTCACCGGTTGCAGGGATCAGGAAAAGAGCACACGGCCGTGTATCCAGCACTCTCTCATGGCCCCCATGGCTCTCCCTCGGGAGCACACAGGGCAGGCTCTCCCACATGCTCCACTGCTTCTGAAGAGCTGGAGGAGGGAGAATGCTGTTTGTACCAGGATGATTCCTTGGTTTCACCCTCCCCAGATGATCAAACTGCAATAGACTCCCTTATAGCAGCAATCAACCAAACTGTGCATGTGGAGAATCCCCCATCCACTACCACTGACCATGTGGTCTCCTTTAAGAGGGCAAGGAAACCCCAAAAGGTTTTCGCTGATCACCCAGAGTTTCAGGATATCCTCACAAAGCAAAGGGAGAAGCCTGATAGGCTCTTCGGTAACTGTAAACTCATGGAGTCCCGGTACCCTTTTGCCTCACCAGGGCTGGGCCGATCCGCCCTCGGTCGACACCTCCCCGGTCTCCCGCCTTGCCACAAAAACGCTCCTGTCTTTACCCGATGGTTCCTCCATCAAGGACCCGACAGACAGGTGGAGCACCTCGCCCGCTCTGCCTTTTGAGGCTGTGAGTTCCTCCCTCTCGCCCTCCTTTGCCTCTGTGTGGGTCGCAAAGGCGATCTCGGTCTGGGCAGAATCCCTTAACACTTCACTTGAGGAATCCCAGTTCCCTTATACCGTCACAGAGGTAACAGCTCAAATTGCCGCTGCAGCGGAGTACCTCATGCAGGCCTCCATTGATGCTGCTACCTGCGCAGCTTTTGCTGCCACAAATACCATAGCCATCCGTAGAACTCTCTGGCTTTGACAATGGCGAGCGGACTCTGCTTCTCCCTTCCCCATCTGAAGCCCAGGATGACCTTCACCAGACATCCACAGTCCTCGTTCCGCTCCTTTCGGAACTAATTTGGTTGGTCGACATCCCGCTTTGCCCCCGCCACTAGCCGCGGACTATGCAGGGAACTACCTTCTCAGCTCTCCCCGAAACCCACTTCGTCATGGCAGCCTAGACCGAAACAGTCCAGGACTAGGGAGACTCGTCCACGACGTTTCCCTCCTCATGACTCCTTTGGCGCCCCGGAAGACACACTCATTGTAGGAGGTCGACTGCAGCTCTTTCAACACATCTGGGCTGCCGCCTCAGACGACAAATGGGGTGCAAGACCTTGTGTCTTCCGGTTACCACATAGAATTTCGGACCAGACCCCCGAGTCGGTTCCTTCTCTCAAACCCCCCAAAGAGTCAAACGACGCGAGGCCTTTTTCTCAGCAATCCACTCGCTCCAAACAGCAGGAGTGATAATACCCGTCCCGGGCGACGAGAAGTTCAGGGGTTTTTATTCCAACCTCTTTGTGGTCCCCAAAAAGGATGGGTCAGTTCGACCCATCCTGGACCTCAAACACATGAACAAACATGTGCATGTACGGAGATTCAGAATGGAGTCCCTAAGGTCCATTATTGCATCCATGGTCGAAGGGGAATTCCTCGCCTCCATAGATATCAAGGACATGTACCTGCACATACCCATCGCTCCAGATCACCAAAAGTTCCTCCGCTTCACAGTTCAGGACTCTCATTTTCAATTCGTAGCCCTACCCTTCGGCCTTGCCACCGCACCAAGGGTCTTAACCAAAGTCGTGGCGGCCGCCATGAGCGTCCTTCACGCCAGGGGAGTAGTCGTTCTCCCTTACTTGGACGACCTCCTCATCAAGGCCCCCTCCTTCCGCGACTGCTCAACCATCGTACAGATCACCGTGGACACCCTATCCCGCTTAGGGTGGCTACTGAATCTAGACAAATCATCCCTGGTCCCAGCACGATCCATAATCTTCCTGGGCATGTCCCTGGACACCCGTCGGGGCTTGCTGTATCTCCCTCAGGATAAGGCGATCGCTCTTCGACAAGCGGTACGCTGCCTTCTACGTCCTCCGTCTCGCTCCATTCGATTCAGCAGAAGGTGCTCGGCAGGATGGTGGCGGCTATGGAGGCAGTACCTTTTGCTCAACTGCACCTCCGCCCACTGCAGCTGGCCCTTCTAGCTGCCTGGGACAAGAGTCCATTCTCCCTGGACAAACATCTTCACCTGACGCCTTCAGTCAGGTATGCACTCCGCTGGTGGCTTCGGTCCTCATCCCTATCGAGGGGGAGATCTTTTCTCCCAGTGAACTGGCTGGTCCTGACCACGGACGCCAGCCTCCTAGGCTGGGGAGCAGTGTACCGGCACCACACTGCTCAAGGACGTTGGACGCCCCAGGAGTCTTCCCTACCCATAAACATCCTGGAAATCCGCGCGATCTTCCTCGCGCTCAGAGTGTTCTGCCCTCTGCTAGCGGGTCGTCCGATTCGAGTCCAATCGGACCATGCGACAGCTGTAGCCTATATCAATCGGCAGGGGGGCACCTGCAGCAAAGCGGCTTATCTCGAGGCCCACAAGATCCTCAGCTGGGCCGAATCGACGGGGTCAGTAATATCAGCAGTACACATACCGGGGGTAGAGAACTGGGCAGCAGACTTTCTAAGTCGCCAAGGCCTGGCCGCCGGAGAATGGTCTCTCCACCCAGAAGTGTTTCTACACATCTGCACTCGCTGGGGCACACCAGACGTGGATCTAATGGCCTAAAGGTTGAACGCAAAGGTACCCGCGTTCATAGCCAGGCCTGAAAGCCTGTTTCATCCTGCATTTACCACCGTACGTGGAAAATCTTCATGGTGCAGGGAAACTAACGTCCAACCTATGCCTTTGAACATCCCCAGAATTCTCTATTTTCTGCAGTCTGGCTTGCAAGTGGTGTTGGCCCTCAGTTCCTTTTACAGGGCAGCTCTCAGCTCTCTCAATCTTCTACCAATGCCGCCTGGCTCAAAAACCGCAAGTAAAGACCTTCCTCCAGGGCGTTTCCCATCTAGCTCCCCCGTACAAACGGCCGCTGGACCCATGGGACCTCAATCTCGTTCTGGACGGTCTCCAGAGGTCTCCCTTTGAACCTGTCAAGGAATCTTCCCTTGCTCTTCTGTCCTGGAAGGTAACATTCCTGGTGGCAATTACGTCCATCAGACGGGTTTCGGAGCTGGTAGCACTCTCTTGCCGCGAGCCTTTTCTGATCTTTCACCAGGACAAGGTGGTTCTGCGCCCCCTTCCGGATTTTCTTCCAAAGGTTCCTACCCCATTTCATTTGAACGAGGACATTGTTCTGCCTTCCTTTTGTCCACACCCAGTTCATAGGGTGGAAAGGTCTCTGCATTCGTTAGACCTAGTCAGAGTTCTCAGACATTACATATCCAGGACAGCCCCCTTTAGAAAAACTGACTCTTTGTTCGTCATTCCTGAGGGGCCTAAGAAGGGACAGGCAGCTTCAAAGGCAACTCTGGCTCGCTGGATTAGCTCTGCGATCCAAGAAGTCCACCGCTTGCAACTCAAGCCCATTCCTAGTGGGCTGCGGGCTCATTCCATGCGAGACGTTGGCGCTACGTGCGGCATTCGGCATCAGGCTTCAGTGGAACAGGTGTGTAAGGCTGCGACCTGGTCTAGCCTACATACTTTTTCAAAGCATTACAGAGTCCATACCCAGGTTTCAGCTGAGGCAAATCTGGGTAGGTAAATTCTGCAAACGGCAGTAGAGCACCTCTCTCAGTAGGCGCTCCAGACTGTCTGGGACTGGTTCCTAGTCCTTGGGTTGTGTTGTCTTTTTATTTTTCCCACCCATGGACTGCTTTAGGTGGGTCCTGTGTCCCCCAATGAGGCGTCAGAAAAACTGATTTCTTTGTCGCTCCATTGGGAGACCCAGACAATTGGGTGTATAGCTATGCCTCCGGAGGCCACACAAAGTATTACACTAAAAGTGTAAAGCCCCTCCCCTTCTGCCTATACACCCCCCGTGCTCCCACGGGCTCCTCAGTCTTTATGCTTTGTGCGAAGGAGGCAGACATGCACGCATAGCTCCACAGCTTAGTCAGCAGCAGCTGCTGACTATGTCGGATGGAAGAAAAGAGGGCCCTTAACAGGGCCCCCAGCATGCTCCCTTCTCACCCCACTCTTGTCGGCGGTGTTGTTAAGGTTGAGGTATCCATTGCGGGTACGGAGGCTGGAGCCCACATGCTGTTTTCCTTCCCCATCCCCTTTAGGGCTCTGGGTGAAGTGGGATCCTAATCGGTCTCCAGGCACTGAGACCGTGCTCCATCCACAGCTCCTGGACTGCTGGATAAGGAGCCGAGTATCGTCAGGGACATGGCCCTGCTACTTTCAGGTACTCTGTGTCCCCGTGGGGACCGCGCACAGAAACACTCCAGCATTGCTGGGTGTGTTAGTGCGCCGGGGACCGCAGCGCTGACCGCGCTTGTGCCATCACACACTGCAGCGTGGCTGGGTGTGTTAGTTTACTGGGGACTACCGCGCTGACCGCCGCTGCCATGTTTACTCTGCGGCGCGGCTGGGACTGTTAGTACGCCGGGGACTACCGCGCCGACCGCGCTTATACGGCGGCCGCGCTTATAACTTTAGTCCCCGGCTTTTGCGGCCTAGTCTCATTCTTTCCCGCCCCCAGGACTGCCAGTCAGGGGAAGGGCGGGACGCTGTACAGGACATCAGCACTGAGGGCTGGAACATGCTTTGCATACTCCACCCCCCTCACTGTGCACAGTGGGGCACCAGATTCCCGCACTTTCTAGGGCACGCCCATGGCCCCCTCCTCTCCTCAGGACGCCGGCAGCGATTCCTGTCAGCTCTTCTGACGCTGGAGAGGGGAGACAAGCTCTGGGAGACCCAGGCAGGGATTCTGGTGACCACACAACCGCTTTGAGCGGGCGGTAAGCAGCACCTGAGGTGCTGGCCCCACTTGTGCAGAAGTGTACTTATAGATTATATGATTATAGGCTATACTTTACACTGTATGGTGCACGGTTGATTTTTGGCTATATACCCTCCTGGGTTGCTCAGGGGAGACAACAGCATGGCGTCCACAAAAAGCAAGGGTGCCAAAACACAGGCTTACTATGCTGCCTGCGCCGCATGTAAGGCTTCACTACCGGCAGGTTCCACTGACCCTCATTGTGTACAGTGCTCGGCCCCTGTGGCACTTGCTCAGCCGGAGCCTCTGCTAAGGGTGGCCCAGGGGGAGCCACCTGCTAACACTGTCCAGGTGACAGGGACGGAGTTTGCAGTTTTTACTGAAAGACTTTCTGAGACTATGGCTCAGATACTAGAAGCTTTGCAGTCCAGACCGGTATCTCAGACCAGGGGCACTGTGGAATCATTGCCCCCTGGTTCCCCTCTGTTTGAACAACAATGTCCTCCCGGGGTGTCTCATAGATCCCAGGGTGAGGTCTCTGACACGGACCGCAGCCCCAGACCGCCTAAGCGAGCTCGCTGGGAAATCCCCTCGACATCATCACATTGTTCAGGGTCTCAGCGGGGGGACTCTGTATGATGAAGCGGAGGTAGCTGATCAGGATTCTGATCCTGAGGCCGCTCTCAACCTTGATACTCCTGATGGGGACGCCATAGTGAATGATCTTATCGCGTCCATAAATCAAATGTT
The DNA here is from genome assembly GCF_048569485.1 of Anomaloglossus baeobatrachus. Lineage (NCBI taxonomy): Eukaryota > Metazoa > Chordata > Amphibia > Anura > Aromobatidae > Anomaloglossus > Anomaloglossus baeobatrachus. The sequence continues at coordinate 197,992,631 of NC_134355.1, read as the reverse complement.
GGATATTTCTCCCTCAGCTCCTCCAGTAGAGGAGTCAGCTTCTCAGCAGGAGAAATTCCGTTTCAGGTTTCCCAAGCGTACAACGAGTATGTTTCTGGACCACTCTGACTTCAGAGAGGCAGTCCAGAAACACCGAGTTTGTCCAGATAAGCGTTTTTCCAAGCGCCTTAAGGATACACGTTATCCCTTCCCCCCTGACGTGGTCAAGGGCTGGACTCAGTGTCCCAAGGTGGATCCTCCAATCTCCAGACTGGCGGCTAGATCCATAGTTGCAGTTGAAGATGGGGCTTCTCTCAAGGATGCCACTGACAGACAGATGGAGCTCTGGTTGAAATCCATCTATGAAGCTATCGACGCGTCTTTTGCTCCAGCATTCGCAGCCGTATGGGCACTCCAGCTATCTCAGCGGGTCAAGCGCAAATTGACGCACTCACACGTACGTCTGCGCCGCAAGTGGCGTCCATAACCTCTCAAACGTCGGCATTTGCGTCCTACGCTATTAATGCTGTCCTGGACTCTGTGAGCCATACGGCGGTTGCAGCCGACAATTCGGTGGCAATACGCAGGGCCTTGTGGCTGCGGGAATGGAAGGCAGATTCGGCTTCCAAAAAGTGCTTAACCGGTTTGCCATTTTCTGGCGACCGTTTGTTTGGTGAGAGATTGGATGAAATCATCAAACAATCCAAGGGAAAGGAAACATCCTTACCCCAGGCCAAACCAAACATACCCCAATAGAGGAGGGGACAGTCGAGGTTTCGGTCCTTTCGGGGTGCGGGCAAGTCCCGATTCTCCTCGTCCAAAAGGCCTCAGAAGGATCAGAGGAACTCCGATTCATGGCGGTCTAAGTCACGCCCTAAAAAGACCGCCGGAGGTGCCGCTACCAAGGCGGCTTCCTCATGACTTACGGCCTCCTCACACCGCATCCTCGGTCGGTGGCAGGCTCTCCCGCTTTTGCGACACCTGGCTGCCACAGGTAAAAGACCGTTGGGTGAGAGACATTCTGTCTCACGGTTACAGGATAGAGTTCAGCTCTCGTCCTCCGACTCGATTCTTCAGAACATCTCCGCCTCCCGAGCGAGCCGATGCTCTTCTGCAGGCACTGGGCACTCTGAAGGCAGAAGGAGTGGTGGTCCCTGTTCCTCTTCAGCAACAGGGTCACGGTTTTTACTCCAACCTGTTTGTGGTTCCAAAGAAGGACGGGTCTTTCCGTCCGGTCCTGGACCTAAAACTGCTCAACAAACACGTAAAGACCAGGCGGTTCCGGATGGAATCCCTCCGCTCCGTCATCGCCTCAATGTCCCAAGGAGATTTCCTTGCATCGATCGATATCAAAGATGCTTATCTCCACGTACCGATTGCTCCAGAGCATCAGCGCTTCCTGCGCTTCGCCATAGGAGACGAACACCTTCAGTTCGTGGCACTGCCGTTCGGCCTGGCGACAGCCCCACGGGTTTTCACCAAGGTCATGGCTACAGTAGTAGCGGTCCTCCACTCTCAGGGTCACTCGGTAATCCCTTACTTAGACGATCTGCTGGTCAAGGCACCCTCTCAAGAGGCATGCCAGCACAGCCTCAACGCTACTCTGGAGACTCTCCAGAGTTTCGGGTGGATCATCAATTTTCCAAAGTCAAATCTGACACCGGCCCAATCGCTGACATACCTTGGCATGGAGTTTCATACCCTCTCAGCGATAGTGAAGCTTCCGCTGAACAAGCAGCGTTCACTACAGACGGGTGTGCAATCCCTCCTTCAAGGTCAGTCACACCCCTTGAGGCGCCTCATGCACTTCCTGGGGAAGATGGTGGCAGCAATGGAGGCAGTCCCTTTCGCGCAGTTTCACCTGCGTCCTCTTCAATGGGACATCCTACGCAAATGGGACAGGAAGCAGACGTCCCTCGACAGGAACGTCTCCCTCTCTCAGGCAACCAAAGCTTCCCTTCGGTGGTGGCTTCTTCCCACTTCATTATCGAAGGGGAAATCCTTCCTACCCCCATCCTGGGCGGTGGTCACGACGGACGCGAGTCTGTCAGGGTGGGGAGCGGTTTTTCTCCACCACAGGGCTCAGTTTACGTGGACTCGGCAAGAGTCCTCACTTCAGACCAATGTTCTGGAGATCAGGGCAGTGTATCTGGCCCTAAAAGCGTTCCAGCAGTGGCTGGAAGGCAAGCAGATCCGAATTCAGTCGGACAACTCCACAGCGGTGGCTTACATCAACCACCAAGGAGGAACACGCAGTCGGCAAGCCTTCCAGGAAGTCCGGCGGATTTTGATGTGGGTGGAAGCTACGGCCTCCACCATCTCCGCAGTTCATATCCCGGGCGTGGAAAACTGGGAAGCAGATTTTCTCAGTCGCCAGGGCATGGACGCAGGGGAATGGTCCCTTCACCCGGACGTGTTTCAGGAGATCTGTTGCCGCTGGGGGATGCCGGACGTCGACCTAATGGCGTCCCGGCACAACAACAAGGTCACGGCATTCATGGCACGTTCTCACGATCACAGAGCTCTGGCGGCAGACGCCTTAGTTCAGGATTGGTCGCAGTTTCAACTCCCTTATGTGTTTCCTCCTCTGGCACTGTTGCCCAGAGTGTTACGCAAGATCAGGGCAGACTGCCGCCGCGCCATCCTCGTCGCTCCAGACTGGCCGAGGAGGTCGTGGTACCCGGATCTGTGGCATCTCACGGTCGGCCAACCGTGGGCACTACCAGACCGACCAGACTTGCTGTCTCAAGGGCCGTTTTTCCATCTGAATTCTGCGGCCCTCAACCTGACTGTGTGGCCATTGAGTCCTGGATCTTAGCGTCTTCAGGATTATCTCAAGAGGTCATTGCCACTATGAGACAGGCTAGGAAACCAACGTCCGCCAAGATCTACCACAGGACGTGGAAAATATTCCTGTCGTGGTGCTCTGCTCAGGGTTTTTCTCCCTGGCCATTTGCCTTGCCCACTTTTCTGTCCTTTCTTCAATCCGGATTGGAAAAGGGTTTGTCGCTCGGCTCCCTTAAGAGACAAGTCTCTGCGCTCTCTGTGTTTTTTCAGAAGCGCCTGGCCAGACTTCCACAGGTACGCACGTTCCTGCAGGGGGTTTGTCACATCGTCCCTCCTTACAAACGTCCGTTGGAACCCTGGGATCTGAACAGGGTGCTGATGGTTCTTCAGAAACCACCGTTCGAGCCAATGAGGGATATTTCTCTCGCACGCCTTTCGCAGAAAGTGGTTTTCCTAGTAGCAGTCACTTCACTTCGGAGAGTGTCTGAGCTAGCAGCACTGTCATGCAAAGCCCCTTTCCTGGTGTTTCACCAGGACAAGGTGGTTCTGCGTCCGGTTCCGGAATTTCTCCCTAAGGTGGTATCCCCCTTTCATCTCAATCAGGATATCTCCTTACCTTCTTTTTGTCCTCATCCAGTTCACCAATGTGAAAAGGATTTGCACATGTTAGATCTAGTGAGAGCACTCAGATTCTACATTTCTCGTACGGCGCCCCTGCGCCGCTCGGATGCACTTTGTCCTTGTCGCTGGCCAGCGTAAAGGGACACAAGCTTCCAAATCAACCCTGGCTCGGTGGATCAAGGAACCAATTCTCGAAGCTTATCGTTCCTCGGGGCTTCCGGTTCCATCAGGGCTGAAGGCCCATTCTACCAGGGCCGTGGGAGCGTCCTGGGCCTTGCGGCACCAGGCTACGGCTCAGCAGGTGTGTCAGGCAGCTACCTGGTCGAGCCTGCACACTTTCACGAAACACTATCAGGTGCATACCTATGCTTCGGCAGATGCCAGCCTAGGTAGGCGAGTCCTTCAGGCGGCGGTTGCCCACCTGTAGGACTGAGCCGTTACGGCTCTATTATGAGGTATTTACCCACCCAGGGACTGCTTTTGGACGTCCCAATTGTCTGGGTCTCCCAATGGAGCGACAAAGAAGGGAATTTTGTTTACTTACCGTAAATTCCTTTTCTTCTAGCTCCAATTGGGAGACCCAGCACCCGCCCCTGTTTTTTTGTGTACACATGTTGTTCATGTTGAATGGTTTCAGTTCTCCGATATTCCTTCGGATTGAATTTTACTTTAAACCTGTTTATAATTTTTTCCTCCTTCTTGCTTTTGCACCAAAACTGAGGAGCCCGTGGGAGCACGGGGGGTGTATAGGCAGAAGGGGAGGGGCTTTACACTTTTAGTGTAATACTTTGTGTGGCCTCCGGAGGCATAGCTATACACCCAATTGTCTGGGTCTCCCAATTGGAGCTAGAAGAAAAGGAATTTACGGTAAGTAAACAAAATTCCCTTCTTTTGTGTATTCACCGTAATATAGCTTCTCTTAGCCATCATTGGGGGACACAGCACCCACCCTGTTGCCCTGTTGGGCCTTGGTTCTCTCAGTACCTTATTTTGGTTATAACTTTTTTTTTTTTTTTTTTTTTTTTTTTTTTTTTTTCATCTACTGCTTGTGTACTAAAACTGAGGTTGCCTGGCCCGGCCAGGGGGTGTATACTGCAGAGGAGGAGCTAATGCTTTTTGCATCTACTTAGTGTCCTCCTATGGATAGGCAGCATAACACCCATGGTACTGTGTCCCCCAGTGATGGCTAAGAGAAAACGATTTTACGGTGAGTACACAAAAATCCATATACGTACGTACGTATGTATGTATGTACGTATGTATGTATGTACGTACGTACGTATGTATGTATGTATGTATGTATGTATGTATGTAGTGCAGTACTATAGTGTATTCCTGTATATGTTGAAAATATCGGTTTCCTTTTGAAGTTCAGCTCATGCTTGGGCTTCACAGGAGTACCTAGATGACGGCAGCTGGGCCTGCTGGAGGTGGGAGGAAGTGACCCTGGGCATGGATTAGAGCTGGAGTGACAGGCTTCAGGTCTGGTCATTTGCATATCAATTCAAAGGCTGATTTGTCAGTAATGAATTAGCAGACTGGCCATGTAAAAGTTTGTTCAGGTATGGCTGTGAAAGATAAGTATTTGGCCTTCTGATTGGTGAACCTTCCAGAAATCTGTACTGCTGCTTTTTGCAGCTGATGGAGCATGACAGACTGAAAACCATTGTACCCCAGTACAACTGTACAGTATTGGCTGAGAGAAGGCCTTCACTGGCTTTGTAATCTGTAAAGGAGCGTTCGCATGTCCATGCCAAACACTTAACAATGGTGATATGGTAAATTATATAGGTCTGTAGGTCCAACTTCTAATGTTAGTACATCTTTGATACTTGACAGAATATCACAATTTTCTGAAAGTGTAGACAACTTTTCTGGGACCCCCACCAAAACAGATCCCACTACCTGTACTTCCAGTGCTCTGCAGCTCTGTGCAATGTCTCATATATACAATTGATATAAAAGCATAACTTTTTTTTTTTCCCCCTTAGTTATGAACCAGAGTTATTTCCAGGTCTTATTTACAGAATGATCAAGCCAAGAATTGTTCTACTGATTTTCGTGTCTGGAAAGGTTGTATTAACAGGTAAGTGAAAAGCACAAACCTTGACTGAAAGGAATGGTCTACTTCCTGGATGTCCTTCTTAAATATTTTTGGACCCCAAATAAAATAAAATACAAATAAAACACACCATATACTTGCCTGTCGGGCACTGTTGGCACTATCTTCTAGGGCCTTTGTGACTTGTGAAAGTGCAGCACATTAGTGTCATGTGAGTACCTGGAGATACAGCACAGACAATCAGCAGCCGATGGGCTCCCAGTACTCATAGCATAATGTCATACCAGCACCTGGTGAAGACACATGGTTAAGACCTCTTTCTAACGGTGCCGGTCAGGCAGGTGACAGTGTATGCTAGTTTAATTTTACATGGGGCACTTTTGCATTTACAAAGGGCCTATTTTATTCCCTTAGTGACCAGCCCAAATTTTTAAAATCTGACATGTCAGTTTGTGGCAAAAACTGGAATCGTGCTATGTTATATTTTATCATAATGGTTAAATTTGAAGGCTTATTTATAAAAAAAAGTACCGTATTTTTTGCTTTATAAGACGCACTTTTGTTCCCCCAAATTTTGGGGAAAAGTAGGGGGTGAGTCTTATAAACCGAATATACACGTATGTGTGTATAATATATATATATATATATATATATATATATATATATATATATATATATATATATATATATATATATATATATATATATATATATATATATATATATATATATATATATATATATATATAATAATAATCTCTCTCTTTTCCTTATCGTTCCTTATGGGAGACCCAAACCATGGGGTGTATAGCTTCTGCCTCCGGAGGACACACAAAGTACTACACTCAAACGTGTAGCTCCTCCCTCCGGGCTATATACACCCCCTGGATGACAATCTAACCAGTTCAATGCTTTGTGTCAGGAGGATCACACACACATGCATTCGCTGATATTTTTTTCTCAAGCTTCGGCTTTTGCATCCTACGCCATGTCTGCCATCCTGGAGGCTTCTCACCGCACGGCGGTGGCCTCCGCTAACGCCCTCGCGATCCGCAGGATCTTGTGGCTTCGAGAGTGGAAAGCAGACGCTTCCTCTAAGAAGTACCTTGCGAGTCTCCCTTTTGCTGGGTCCCGGCTGTTTGGGGAACAGCTGGATGACATAATTAAGGAAGCTACTGGCGGGAAGAGTACTTCCTTGCCACAAACTAAAACCAGGAAACCTGTCCAGGGCAGGAACCAATCGAGGTTTCGTTCCTTTCGTTCCTCTAACTGGTCATCCTCTAAGCCCTCGACCTCGTCCACTACCGCAGCCAAGGATCGTAAATCCAACTGGCGCGCAAAGCCGCGTCCTCAAAAGACCGGAGGAGCCGCTGCCACTAAGGCAGCCTCCTCTTGACTAGCTGGCTGCGCCAGCAACGTCCTTGGTCGGTGGCAGGCTCTCCCACTTTGGCGACGTGTGGTTTCAACACGTCTCCGATCAGTGGGTATGGGATATCATCTCCCACGGCTACAGGATAGAATTTTCTTCCAGCCCGCCAAACAAATTTTTTCTGTCCACCCCCCCCCCCCTGCTCCAAAGCCGCTGCCTTCTCTCAGGCCGTGGCATCCCTGCAGGCCAACGGTGGAATTGTTCCGGTTCCCGCCCGGGAACGGTTCAGCGGTTTCTACTCAAACCTCTTTCTAGTCCCCAAGAAGGACGGTTCCTTCCGGCCCATCCTGGATCTCAAGCTTCTCAACAAGCATGTTCAGGTGCGGCACTTTCGCATGGAATCTCTGAGATCGGTCATTGCCTCAATGACCCAAGGAGATTTTCTGGCATCCATCGACATCAGAGATGCCTATCTGCATGTGCCTATTGCGGTTTCACACCAGCGTTGGCTACGCTTTGCAATCGGAAAGGAACATTTCCAATTCGTGGCTCTCCCCTTCGGCTTAGCCACGGCCCCTCGAGTATTCACCAAGGTCATGGCAGCAGTGGTTGCGGTCCTGCACCTCCAGGGGTTGGCAGTGATTCCTTACCTGGACGACCTTCTAGTCAAGGCCTCATCCAGTGCAGACTGCCAGCGGAGTGTCTCTCTCACTCTCGCCACACTCGTTCAGTTCGGGTGGCTTGTCAACCTGCCCAAGTCCACTCTGACCCCGACCCAGGTGCTTATGTACCTAGGGATGCAATTCGAGACTCTGCCGGCACTTGTCAAGTTGCCCTTAGTCAAACAGCAGTCCCTTCGTCTGGCGGTGCGCTCTCTGCTGAGGCACTGCCGTCATTCCATCAGACACCTCATGCAGGTGCTGGGTCAGATGGTGGCGTCAATGGAAGCGGTTCCCTTTGCCCAGTTCCATCTGCGTCCCCTGCAGCTGGACATTCTCCGCTGTTGGGACAAGCGGATCTCTTCCTTGCACAGGCTGGTAGCTCTGTCGTCACAGACCAGGAGCTCCCTTCAGTGGTGGCTTCGGCCCCTCTCTGTCACAGGGACGCTCCTTCCTGACTCCGTCCTGGGTGATCCTCACCACGGATGCCAGCCTCTCCGGTTGGGGAGCAGTATTTCTCCATCACCGAGCACAGGGCACTTGGACTCAGTCCGAATCAGCCCTCTCGATCAATGTGCTAGAGATCAGAGCTGTGTTTCTAGCTCTCCTAGCCTTCCACCACCTGTTGGCGGGCAGGCTCATTCGAGTTCAGTCGGACAACGCGACAGCGGTTGCCTACATCAATCACCAGGGCGGGACTCACAGCCGTCTGGCGATTGTTGGAGGTTCAACGAATCCTCCAGTGGACGGAGGACTCAAAGTCCACCATATCTGCAGTCCACATCCCAGGTGTGGAAAACTGGGAGGCCGATTATCTCAGCCGTCAAACCGTGGACAGTGGCGAGTGGGCCCTGCATCTGTCAGTGTTCAGATCAATCTGCCGCAAGTGGGGCACTCCGGAAGTGGATCTAATGGCATCCCGGCACAACAACAAGGTTCCGGTTTACGTGGCTCGCTCCCACGATCCTCAAGCCTTCGCAGCAGACGCACTGGTTCAAGATTGGTCTCAGTTCCGTCTGGCCTATGTGTTTCCCCCTCTAGCGCTCTTGCCCAGGGTTCTGCGCAAGATCAGAATGGAGGGCCGTCGAGTCATAATCATTGCTCCGGACTGGCCCAGGCGAGCTTGGTACCCAGACCTGCTCCGTCTGTCCGTAGAGGTGCCGTGGCATCTCCCGGACCGCCCAGACCTTCTCTCTCAAGGTCCGTTCTTCCGCCAGAATTCTGCGGTTCTCAGATTGACGGCGTGGCTCTTGAGTCCTGGATCCTGACTGCTTCAGGCATTCCCTCTGAGGTCATCTCCACCATGACTCAGGCTCGGAAGTCTTCCTCGGCCAAGATTTACCACAGGACTTGGAGGATTTTCCTGTCCTGGTGTCGCTCTTGCGACCATGCTCCTTGGCCGTTCTCCTTGCCGACCATCCTGTCTTTTCTACAGTCCGGTCTACAGCTAGGACTGTCCCTCAATTCCCTCAAGGGACAGGTGTCGGCTCTGTCGGTATTGTTCCAGCGGCGTATCGCCCGACTGGCTCAGGTGCGCACCTTCATGCAGGGCGCATCTCACATCATTCCTCCTTACCGGCGGCCCTTGGATCCCTGGGACCTTAATCTGGTCCTCACGGCCTTACAGAAACCCCCCTTTGAGCCTCTTAGGGAGGTTCCCTTATTTAGACTTTCACAGAAAGTTGTTTTTCTAGTAGCCATAACTTCTCTCAGGAGAGTTTCTGATTTGGCTGCGCTCTCTTCGGAATCCCCCTTTTTGGTGTTTCACCAAGACAAGGTGGTTCTTCGTCCGACTCCGGACTTTCTCCCTAAGGTGGTGTCTCCTTTCCACCTTAACCAGGACATTTCATTGCCTTCTCTTTGTCCGGCCCCTGTGCATCGCTTTGAGAAGGCGTTGCATTCCTTAGATTTGGTGCGGGCGCTCCGAATCTATGTGTCGCGCACCGCCGTTTTTAGGCGGTGCACCTCACTTTTTGTGCTAACCACTGGTCAGCGCAAGGGTCTCGCTGCTTCTAAACCGACCCTAGCTCGTTGGATCAGGTCGGCTATCTCCGATGCCTACCAGTGTTCTCAGGTGCCTCCTCCGCCAGGGATTAAGGCGCACTCGACCAGAGCTGTCGGTGCCTCCTGGGCTTTCAGGCACCAGGCTACGGCTCAGCAGGTTTGTCAGGCTGCCACGTGGTCCAGTCTGCACACTTTTTCGAAGCACTACCAAGTACATGCTCATGCTTCAGCAGATGCGAGCTTGGGCAGACGCATTCTTCAGGCGGCTGTCGCCCATTTGTGAAGTTAGGTTTTGCCTACTTCTCAGTTTGGTTTATTGCCCACCCATGGACTGCTTTGGAACGTCCCATGGTTTGGGTCTCCCATAAGGAACGATAAAGAAAAAGAGAATTTTGTTTACTTACCGTAAATTCTTTTTCTTATAGTTCCGACATGGGAGACCCAGCACCCTCCCTGTTGCCTGTTGGCAGTTTTTTGTTCCGTGTGTTTCACCGGCTGTTGTTAGTAGACAGAGTTCTGGTCTTTCCGAGTTTTACTCTATCTCTACTTATGGGTGGATGTCCTCCTTCAGCTTTTGCACTGAACTGGTTAGATTGTCATCCAGGGGGTGTATATAGCCCGGAGGGAGGAGCTACACGTTTGAGTGTAGTACTTTGTGTCCTCCGGAGGCAGAAGCTATACACCCCATGGTTTGGGTCTCCCATGTCGGAACTATAAGAAAAAGAATTTACGGTAAGTAAACAAAATTCTCTTTATTCTATCTGTCTGTCCTTGCTCCAAAATTCTGTCCTTACCGCGACAAGCTTCTCATTGGCCGCTCACCCAGGCTCCGCCCCCCGCAAGGATTGGCTCACCCCGGCCCCCTGCACGCATTGGCAACTCGGCCACCCCTCGCCCCCTCACACATTGCACGCCAGCCCTGGCCCCGCCCCCAGCACGCATTCCCTGAACCGACACAGAGCCCAGACTCCCAGGTGAGTGCTGTACCCCCGGGAGCCCACACCAGCGTACGCCGGCAACCCAGCAGACACAAACCCTCGCATTGCTGGGGTTGCCGGCGTACGCTGGTGTGGGCTCCCGTGCGATCGGGTGTGTGCGTGTCTGCAGAGGAGCACGGCGTGCAGCACAGCTGCTGGGACCGCCCACCGGAGGGCACAGGCAGAAGTGGGGTGTGAGTGTATGCAATCAGATGTGTGCGTGTATACTGTCTGTGTAACTGTGCAGCACGATGGGGAGTGCGCAGCATGGGGGATGGAGCACGATGGGGAGTGCGCAGCATGGGGATGGAGCACGATGGTGGGTGCGCAGCATGGGGGAGGGAGCACGATGGGGGATGGAGCACGATGGGGAGTGGGCAGCATGGGGGATGGAGCACGATGGGGGGTGCGCAGCATGGGGGATGGAGCACGATGGGGGGTGCGCAGCATGGGGGATGGAGCACGATGGGGGGTGCACAGCATGGGGGATGGAGCACGATGGGGGTGCACACCTCCCCCCAAAGCGCGCACACACACACACACACACACACACACACACACACACACACACACACACACACACACACACACACACGGAATCACAAACACCGCCCTACACAGACACCCACACACACAGACAACGCCACACAAACACCGCAGCATACACGAATATACGCACATACCGCGCAACACACACACATTGCACAAAACATATCTCCCCCAAAACACACACGCAACCCACACAAACCGCGCAACACACACAGCACCACACACAGACAACACTGCAGACACACAGCGCTCTACACAAACACCGCTCTCACACACCCCCACCCAGACAACACCCAGAACATTTACAGCCCCTACACAAACACTTGGCAACTACACACAACAACATCTATATATAACAAAAATCATACATTAACTACACAATAAATTCTAGAATACCCGATGCGTTAGAATCGGGCCACCTTCTAGTGTGTGTGTGTGTGTGTGTGTGTGTGTAATATATATATATATATATTATATTATATATTATATTTTATTATATTTTATTATATTTTATTATATTTTATTATATTTTATTATATTTTATTATATTTTATTATATTTTATTATATTTTATTATATTTTATTATATTTTATTATATTTTATTATATTTTATTATATTTTATTATATTTTATTTTATTATATTATATTATATTATATTATATATGGCCCCCATACTGCTGTCCATAGTAAAATAAAAAAAAGCTTTACTTACCTCCAGCGCTGATCTCCCGGTCTGCTGCTGTCTGTGATCAGGCACGCAGAGATATCACTCTGCCGTGCTGATCACATGACCGGCAGCAAGAACCAGGAAGTGGAAGAAGCCGGAGCTCAACTGCAAGGAGGGAGACACGAGGAGGGACAGCGCTGAGAAGGTAAGGAAAGAGTGTTTTATTTTATTATGGGCAGCAGTATGGGGGGCATATCTAACACAGGGGAGATGTGCCATCTATAGTGGCCATGGGCAGCAGTATGGGGGCCATATCAAACACAGGGGAGGTGTGCCATCTATAGGGGCCATGGGCAGCACAGGGGGACGTGTCCCAGCACAAAGGGGCTGTATTCAATATAAGGGGGCCATATCCAGATTAAGGAGGGCTAATTTTAGGATGGGGGGGCTATGAGGGACATATACTTTGACCCTATATGATTTGTTAGGACACTGGCATAAGATGGACCCCATTTAACATTAAAAAAAAACTTCTCTTATCCTTCACCAAATTTGGGGGTGAGTCGTATAAAGCGAAAAATATGGTATATCTGACAAAGCAGTTTTCAAATTTTGATTTTGTTTTTGCTCACACTTATAAATGGAGGGGAAAAAAATTCATATGCCTTTAACCCATATTTATTCAATGAAACAGTGAAATCTAATTTTTTTTTTTTTCCCCTCTGCATTTGGCCTGAGAGAAATCACAACAAACATGCATACGGTCCTGTACAATGGCCGAGACTCGTCAATGGGTGCGAAAAAATGGGATACCACAAAGAGCATATGTATAGTGTTTTTATTGATGCATTACCATTACCATTCTATAGCATAAAACATTGTAAATAGGAATGTCCATAATTATGGAATGACTGCTGAGAAAAAAACCTCGTCATATAGATCTTAGGCGAGAAAAAACAATTTCTACTTTTCTTGATGAAAATCAATTGTTTTTTTATTCACAAATGTGGATGAATCCTAATCCAGATAGTCACACCATTAATGAATAACATTCACCTCGTGTCTGCTTTATATCAGCACATCTGTAAAATGCTTTTTTTTTAAACCCCCTTCACGACCTTTGACGGATATATCCGTCATGGAGCGTGTGACGTTAAGCCCCGGCCCCTGCCGCGGGCAGGTTGCGGCGATCCGCGCACATCAGCTGTTTTCAACAGCTGACATGTGTGCCTACATGTTGCGAGTGGAATCGCATTCCACCCCTAACATTAACCTCTTACATCTTGCTGCCAAAGTCTGGCAGCGAGATGTATATGTGCGCAGCCATGATTTTCACTTACCGCCGCCCCCACCGGACGTCACGTACGTGATCACGTGACTTTCGGTGGTTGCCATGGTAGCACAGGGTCATGTGATGACGCCTATAGCTATGACGAGTCACTTTCATTTTCACTCGCCCCGACGCCGAATGAAACAGCAAGTGACTATATCTGCTGTTTACAGCTGTATAGCTGTGATCAGCAGATAGATCAGAGCGATCGGATTGCTGATCGCTATAGCCCCTAAGAAAAGTAAAATAAAGTAAAAAAAAAAAGTTTTAAAAAATGGAAAAAACCTAAAAGTTCAAATAACCCCCCCCCCTTCACGCTATTGAAAATTAAAGGGTTAAAAAAAATAAATATACACATTTGGTATCTCCGCGTTCAGGAATGCCCGATCTATCAAATATAAAATCAATTAATCTGATTGGTAAACGGCGTAGTGGCAAAAAAATTCCAAACGCCAAAATTACGTTTTTTGGCCGCCGCAAGTTTTACGCAAAATGCAATAAGAGGCGATCAAAACGTAGCATCTGCGCAAAAATGGTACCGTTAAAAATGTCAGCTCAAGACGCAAAAAATAAGCAATCGAAAAGGTAGTCCCGCCACACAGTGCAAGGAAAATAGGACAAGTCCAGGTATGGTATGCTTGAACAAGGTTTTTTTTATTTTTCACCAAAAACTGTACTGCCCGCCCAATGTTTCGGCTCGTACAGGAGCCTTCACCAGGGGCCAAGAGTACTAAGACATACATGGTATGAGAAAGAAAACAAACAGAAAGATTTTTACAATTTGCATCATGACATTGCATCAGGAGAAAACATGAAAATAAATAACCTATATGGGAATATGAAGACAAGGGAGACAATTGTCGTAGTGTGGAGTGTGGAACAAAAGGATGTAACCGCTAGGGATATAAGTGGAGGATCTAAAGATATAAAGGGAAAACAAAGAAAAGAAGGAAACTAAGGGAAGAGAAAGGAAGGGGGGGGGGAGGACAAGAAGAGAGGGAAGCATGGGAAAGCGAGAAAGATTTGAAGTAGTCAAAAAGGCAAAAATTCATAGGGGACATACCCGAGGAAATGGTTGTAATAAGAGATCTTATAGGTGCATCAGGGCCTGAAAACAGGAAGGAAGATCTGGGAGGAAGAAGGGAAGAAAAGGAGATACACTGAATGGAACGAAGTGAAAACAAGGGAGGAGGGGGGGGGAGGGGGAGGGATGGGACCATGAATAACTTACTAAGGAGTCAGCATAAGGAATACTTCGGTAAGAAGGTATCGTTGCTACATGTGAAGTAGACAAGGGAGCGCCTAGTGTGGAGACATATGAATAGTGTAAGAGGAATAAGTTGGGGGACAATGGTGATGAGAAAAGGGGGGCGGGGGTTAGGATGATGGATACTTACCAGTAAAAGGCTAGCATACAGTGTGAAGGGGCTCACACGGAAGGTATGGGGTAGTAAATGAATGCTGCCAAATGAAAAAAGTGTCAGTAAAGGGTAATATAGTGAAGAGATATAGCAGGAATAGAGGGGTATAGAGTGGAAAATACATACCAATAGACACTGTCATATGTGTAATAAGACTACTGATCATACGTGGTATGGTAAATAAGTTGCCAAGGTGACATCAGTGCTACTAGAGGAAGAGAATAATAATGAGTGTAAAGGTATGTTGGTGACAATAGAAACAGGGGGAGGATGGGAACATACCTATAAGTACTAGGATAAAGGTGAGTGCAGGTATTCCCCTGGTGCTATGTCAGCAAGATATAAAGTAAGTCACATGGAAGAATCAGAAAAGGAACCATAGTAGAGCAGCATAGAGGAAACATCTTACCTAAAGCGGCATGGTGATTTGTCAGTATGTGGAGGGAGCCCAGGGACTGTGAGGAGGGTGAGCCTCTATATACTGGCTTGTGAACATCCATTGGTGGAGTGGGAATCACCGCTTCCAGGTGTGGGGGTAGCCCATGGGTGTGCGCGTGACGCGCAACCCCCGCCCCGCCCCCCTTGTGGGCGGAGCGTAGGGCGGACGGTGCGAGCCAGGCACACACACAAAAGAGGCAGTGATGACATGCGGACGTGCGCGTGACGCGTGGCACCGCCCGCCACGCCCCCGGTGGGCGGGACATTAGCGGGCGTCGCACGCCAGGCACACACAGTGTGATGCGTGTCAGAGGAAATGACGTGGGGGCGTGAGCATGAAGCGCGGCGTTGCACAGCACCCTCTCCACGCTCCAATGTATAGAGCGCAGATGGACGGCGTGGAACGGACGCATGCGCTGTGCAGATGAGCCAGAGGTGAACATAGATACACGGAGCTACTCCTTGCAGATAGGGGAATCCTTGGTGAGACAGGCAGCTGTGGAGCGTGCTGTAGAGGAAGACGGCCTGAGTGCATACTATAAGGCATATGAAGGGTGTTCTAGGACATCTAGAAAAAGATGGAAAATATCAATTCGAAACATAAGTTAAATCACATACATGGGATTATGTGAGTAATATGCTATGTAGGTGCTAACATATTTAGTATCTCAAATGAATGTGTATCAACAAGTGAGATCTATAGAACATCACTATAGTGTCAAAACATGATACAATATGCCCTAATGGGGGCAACATAATAAGAAATACATTACAATGAGTCATATCGAGAAATGAGACGATGGTATCGAAGATATTAGAGTGCAACAATAGTAGAAAATACAAAGACAAATGAATACCGTAATGTCAAGGATAAGTACCAGAGGTACGTTAGGACTCCTGTGGAACCTCATAAGACATACAAATTACCATTAGGAGCAAATATGATTTCAACAATTTCATATTCCCTATTGAGTCCCATGGGCTCCAGGGTTTTAAATGTGTGGATCCAGAAGGCTTCTCGTAACTTGAGTCTCTGGATCCTATCGCCACCTCTGCGGATTGGGGGGACATGTTCAATAATCTGGTACCCGCAACTGGGCTATGGAACATTGGGCGGGCAGTACCGTTTTTGGTGAAAAATAAAAAAACCTTGTTCAAGCATACCATACCTGGACTTGTCCTATTTTTCTTGCACTGTGTGCCGGGACTACCTTTTTGATTGAGTATATTTTTTCTCCCGAGCACCCAGGACTAGCAGCTGAGCATAACTTATCCCTCTCTGCAAAAAATAAGCAGTCACTGAGCCATAGATCCCAAAAAAATGAGAACGCTACGGGTTTCGGAAAATGGCACAAAACGTGCGCCACTTTTATTGGACAAACTTGTGCATTTTTATTAACCCCTTAGATACAAGCAAACCTACACATGTTTGGTGTCTACAAACTCGCACCGACCTCAGGCATCACAATGACACATCAGTTTTACCATATAGTGAACACTGTGAATAAAATATCCCAAAAACTATTGTGCGATCACACTTTTTTTGCAGTATTTCCACACTTGGAAATGTTTTGCTGTTTTCCAGTACACCATATGGTAAAACTTATGGTTTCATTTAAAAGTACAACTCGTCCTGCAAAAAACAAGCCCTCATATGGCAAGATTGACGGAAAAATAAAAAAGTTACGGCTCTCGGAAGAAGGGGGAGAAAGAAACAAAAATGCAAAAAACTGAAAAGGCTCTGGGGCTGAATGTGTTAATTTAGTTAGTATGTTAGAAGCTCTAAAATTGTGGCAGTAAATCTCCCCCCCCCCCCCCCCCCCCCTCCCCCCCCCGGTG